>NC_062532.1:6068382-6110882 GCF_022655615.1 Tachysurus fulvidraco
GGAGAAATTTCCTCTGTCGTCTTTCCTTTCCAGCGATGGAAAAAAAAAGTAAAGTAAAGTTATGGCACCTTCCATAAACATTAAACTTTAAACTTCACATCACTGATATGGTTTTCTTAAAACTAAAGCAAAAAACTATTATAAGGATCATCCAGCAAACAAGAACCAGGGAATTATGTGTTACTCTAGAAAGGTAATTAAAAAACACTCATGGTTAGCAGAAAAGTATCTCAGGATGCATAACAACATATCAAACTTTTGAGGTTGATGTGCTAGGACAGCAGAAGATCACACCAAGCTCATACTGCTTCCAGCCAGGAAACAGTAATCTGAGGCTACAGCGAGCACAAGAGCCCAGTGTTCCCAATGAAAAGCCTTGGATTCCTGCTTTATCGCAAAAGTTGTCAAATATTTTTAACAGTCACAAGAAAGGACAGCTGGTGACAGGTTTTGACTGACTGTGAAATATAAGAATATTGGGTGGTCATAGAAATAGCACCTCCACTGGACATGGGATACTCAATAAGTTATTATTATTATTATTATTATTATTATTATTATTATTATTATTATTATTATTATTATTATTATTATTATTATTATTTTGTTGTTGTTGTCATCACTATCAATTCAGTTGTACAGTTTGTACAGAGCTTGGCTTCATCAAATGTGTGTGTGTGTGTCTGTGTGTGTGTGTGTGTGTGTGTGTGTGTGTGTGTGTGTGTGTGTGTGTGTGTGTGTGTGTGTGTGTGTGTGTGCTACAGATTCCAGCACATGAAAGGCCCCTGGATTGCTGGTATGTGATTTATATTCTGTGTGTGTTTCATATAACTCATAAAAAGAACAGAAACAAGGTAGTGTGTGTGTGCGTGCTTGCGTGTGTGTGTATGTGTGTGTGTATGTGTGTGTGTGTGAGACTCATCCTTTGATGTGCAAGTTTAAAGA
Organism: Tachysurus fulvidraco; assembly: GCF_022655615.1. Taxonomy (NCBI): domain Eukaryota; kingdom Metazoa; phylum Chordata; class Actinopteri; order Siluriformes; family Bagridae; genus Tachysurus; species Tachysurus fulvidraco. The sequence continues at coordinate 6,069,328 of NC_062532.1, forward strand.
AGGAATAAAAGCGAAAGGTAGAGTCTTTATTGTGGTTGGACCTTTTGACTGCTAAAACATCCTTCCTTCCTTCTCTTATTTATTTAAAGGCTCTGTGTGTGTGTGTGTGTGTGTGTGTGTGTGTGTGTGTGTGTGTGTGTGTGTGTGTGTGTGTGTGTGTGTGTGTGGTTCCCATATGTTATCGAATAAAGCAATGTATGCCGTGTTCCCTTTAATACGCCATAATGCATTCCAACATACTTCAGAATGAAAGTAAATAAACATTTAATCACACCCAGCTGCCCTGTGTGTGTGTGTGTGTGTGTGTGTGGTATATGTATGATAGCAGCTGATTTCTTTTCTTATAATGCGTGTTTTGAATCTAATCTGTAAACATTTATCCTTTAAACGCTGTCGTTTATAATATTCTGAAAACGTTAAGGTCCTTAGAACTAAATTAGCTTCGACCACAACAGCCGCCTCGTCGCCCCAGTCTCCTTGCTTGCTTGATTAAGTTCAATAAATAGTGAAATTACACAAGCTGGTTAGCCACAACTAAGTCAGTGTTACCAAAAATCATATGTATAGTCAAAGATTTATGATGTTTAATACTGGTTTCATACATGCCGAACTTGTCAGGCCTGGTTTGGAAATATTGACACGTTTAACAATAAAATTTACCTCAGAATTAAACATTTTTTATCTGTAAAAATGTTGCTGGGTCACTAGCAAAACATCAAATGGTGAGGAAAACATGGTAATTGGAACAAAGAGAACATTTATTTTCAGAAATGTTGGTTCACAAAAGAAAAGAAAAAAAAAACGGATCGAAGTCAAGAATAACCACCTGGATAACTAGACAACAAATAAAAAAAAAAAAGGATTTACATGCTGACATTTTTTCTCACAAGGTGTTATTTAAAGTGTTAGCACTGACTCAATCCAGTGAAGGTGGTTGATGAGCAAATATGCAAATAAGAAGGTAAACCCAGGATTTAGGAATATGATAATAAACAACCAGGATTAATTGTTAACCCGGGTAAAGTATGAACAGTGTGAAACCTCAAACAAGATAACCCAGGATTGTGTTTACCCTTAGTTTTACGTTTACCCAGGCTTAACTGCTTCGAGTTTGAAAAACACTAAAGTGTATTAGTGATTATTTATCTTGTTATCTTGAATCTCTTAGCACTGAACCAATAACGCTTGAACTTTTGAAACGGTTTTGTTCTAACCTTTACGCAGATGTCCTACCTATGCAGATGTCTATGCAACGGGTGCAAGTGGAATCACTCAGCCTGAATCCATCCATGCTTGACTTATGACGTGCACATGACATATTGCCCTCCAAACCATCGAATTTCTGCTTTTCGCCCATTCTGAGAAATCGCTGAAAACATCCCAGGAATTTCTCCAGGGGCTGCTGTTGCACCCTAAAGACCCCACCGTGTGTGTGTGTGTGTGTGTGTGTGTGTGTGTGTGTGTGTGTGTGTGTGTGTGTGTGTGTGTGTGTGTGTGTGTGTGTGTGTGTGTTTAAGAAGCCCCCCTCCACTATGTTCAACATGTGCACATACCCATATATATATCTATATGCATAAAAACAGAACGCAATATGGACACGTTGTCCTGCTCTGTATAAGTATTTATCTCTGTGCCTATGTGGCACATTACCTGTTCTCTGATAGCTTATAGCATTATGTATATATGGATATACAGCCATGTTTTTCAGCTTGTTTAATGTTGAAACAGTTTTAACAGAGCAGCTCAATCCAAATGTAGAAAATATATATAAAACTATATACCATTCAGTTTTAATGCGTTGCTGCCATCTAGTGGAGAACCGGAAAATATCATGATACAGTTTGAGTTATGCTTCAAGTCTGAGTCTACATTCACATTAGTCAGTTATTTCTAACATGAGACGGTGGTCATAATATAAAAAATATAGCCTGTAGCTATATTATAGTAATATAGTATAGTATAATATAGAAAAATGTTTAGCTATTGAAGTTAGACTTTCTCCATGATTTCAAAGTTAGCTAGTAGCTATATTATATATGCTATATACATATATAAAATTGAACACCTATCCATCCATCCAGTCATCATAATATCTTTTGACTTTAGACATATGTATTGAAAAACATAAACAAAGCATATATAAAGAAAAGAAAAGAAAAAAAAACTGACCAACCTCAAATGGCCATTAGCTGTAGTACTTTGTTTCAAAGCTGTGCTGTTCTTGGTAATTATATCTTTGGAATATTATTAATTCCTCTTATCAAAGCCCATTCAATTCCCCAAGGTTACAAGAATTGATGAAATTAAATAAGTTTCCAAATTTTAATGCAAGCACTTTCACCTTCCCCCCCCCACCTCTTTTACCTTAAATTATTCTGGATGTATGTTTTGGATTGTTGTCTTGTAGAAACATCCATCTTTTCCTCCTTTTTTGTCTGATGATTTTTAAGAACTTCCACATAAATGTATTTTTAATACGAATTTATATCTGGATACTTATTATTATTATTATTATTATTATTATTATTATTATTATTATTATTATTATTATTATTATTATTATTATACATTTTTACCAAAAAAAGATAATTCATTATTTAATAATTAATTTTAGTTTAATAGTTAGCATTGTTTAGCTAACGTACTCCACTAGCTAGCTTTAGTGGCATTTTTTTCCTTCTTAACATTATTAAAACAAAGTCTTTTTGCGTTTCAAAATGAAAATATGCTAACAAATGACCTTTATATACATAACATGGCTTATCATATGGAAGATTTGAGCCACAACAACAGTAGGTATAATGTTTATTCTTTATTGTTTGTCTTTATTAGCGTTAACTTGCTAGGTTTATTTAAGCCAAAAGAACTACGCATATATAACACAGGTTAGATAAAAACACACGGTTGTGTTAAGACACCAAACACATTTTTACACAAAGCACATTGTTTAAAAAAACACATTGAAAAAAAGAATTGCAACCGCAGTGTCACTTTCCTCCAGCAGAGGTCAGTGTTGCTTAATAATTTGTACAGAAAGCCGCTTCTTGTGAGGCCAGCTTTTACCAGCTGAGCCAATTACTGATGGAACACACATGGAAAATTGTAGTCAGGGTAAAAACAGCGACAGATTTGCACTTCCTTCCTGTCTCATCTAACTTCTTAAATAAACCGTTTTCTCTTAAATTAATCATAGTCATGATGTTAATCCCATAAATCCCATAATAGTGTCCCAAGTGAAGATAAAACAAGCTAGAAATCAGCTGCTCTTACTTCCTGTTGGATTTGCAATTTAGAGAAACATGTACTGTAAAAGATACAATACTTCTCTTTTGTATCTTAACCCCAAACAGAATTACACTGTTTTTTGTGTCTGGTAAAAAAAAAAATATTTACCTGTTGTTGTTATTATAAGCTAAAATGTGCTAACATGTCTATGCTTCTGTGCTAACCGCACATGGGAATGTGTTGTGAGTGTGTATCTGTATGTGTGTGTGCGGTTTGTGTGTCAATACAAGTGTATCGTGGACTTTGACTTAGAGAAGATTTTGTTTTCTGTAGTTTTAAATTGAAAAGGAAATAATTTGTCATCTTATCTATCTAGAAACTGTGAACATTGAAATCACTTACAAATGTCTGTGGTGTAATTGGTAACAATATGACTGTATTGGCGTGGATCATTTACTTGTGTTATTTCGTACTCAGCCTTCGATAATTTGGAAATCATGCATAAAGGTTTTTGTGTTCAGTCCTATTGCTGTTTCTACTGTTTTTCAGCCAAGCCTTTATTCTGTATCGGCATCAATTGAATCAGACTAGTTGCTTTTTGGCTGGATCTGTTATTTATTTATTTATTTATTTATTTATTTATTTATTTATTTATTTATTTATTTATACTTTAAGACAATGGCAAACATGTATTTACAACAAAGCCCCAGAAAACATCGGCTCACAGACCTAACATTTTAAAAGTATGGAAAAAGTCCATCCATTCATCCATCTTACACAAAGAACCAGGGGTATATTCCAAGAGACTCCAGTGGGAGACAAGTCAAGGGACAAATCCTGGACGTGCTGCCAACCCATCACAGGACACAAGCACACATTCATACAATTTAAAGATGCCAATCAGCCTACAACACATGTCTTTTGTACTTTGGAAGACACTGAAAAACACAGAGGAAATCCCTGAAGTACAGGGAGAAAAATGCTAATTCCACCCACATAGGGGATGTAGGCAGGAATCGAACCCCATCCCTCAAAAGTGCCATGAGCGGTGAATGAATATAAACCGTTGTTATTTACATTGACATTATTTCACGTCCAGTGTCACCCAAATGAGGATGAGGTTCCCTTCTTTGTTTGGTTCCTCTCGAGGTTTCTTCCTCATGTCATCTCAGGGAGTTTTTTCCTCACCACCGTCACCTCAGGCTTGACCAATAGGGATCGATATTAGAGAAAAATAGTAACAAAATTTTATACTTTAATCTTTTTTTTTTGTTTCTATACTTCTGATGTCCATTGTTAAAATTTTCACTTGGAATAACAGCCACAAATGTATCCACATTACACATGTTCTGCCATTATTTAAGTTGTGAGTTTTTCAGAACTTTAGAAGGGAAAAAAATTTCAATTTATTTTTTGAATGCTTGCTTTTTTTTCCCATCTGAACTCATGTCATTATTTCCCTTATGAATCTGTGTTTAATGTCTTGCAAGACTTGATGAATAAAATGTGTGTTCGAGCAAAGTCACAAATAGAGCAGTAACATTACTCACATGCCACCTTCATTTATTACCTTTACGTAACAGTGTTTTGCAGAAACATTTCACTATTTATTAAACCCTTTTACACTTGAATCTATTTGTTGAAGTATACAAGGTCTTAACACATGGAAGTTATAATAACTAATCATTTAGTTACATTTAAATACAACCCAATATGTCTGTGAGCTCGTCCCACTCTTCTGTTTAATAATGATGAGGTCTACAACCTTTGAAGAAATTATTTTATTTTTTTTATCAGATATTTTACACTACATATGCCAAATTATATCAAATTCTTACCTGGGAATGGTTATTTAGTTCGCCTTTTTCCCCCCCTTAAAATTAGCAGAATGAGATACATAATCTTTATATATATATATATATATATATCTATATATATATATATATATATATATATTTATATATATATATATATATATATATAGAGAGAGAGAGAGAGAGAGAGAGAGAGAGAGAGAGAGAGAGAGAGAGAGAGAGAGAGAGAATATATATTTTAATAACAAGAAAACAAATAAAAAAGATGGGAAAAATGTTTGCTTGATAATCTTAGGAAATATTCAGAAATATTTAGGTTTCCTATTCACGTTGTAAAGATCTATACTGTATAGAACAAAGAAAAATGCGCAAACTCTAGGGATCTTTGGTGATTTTGAGATGTTTGACTTGTTTGACTGTGCTTTTGCCAAGAAATTACTCGTTTTATTTTTGAAATTGAAGTGTTAGAGTCTGAAAGTGGCATGTTCAAGCCTGGCTAATGTGCAGCTAACTTTGGGTCAAGGTCTTACAGGCCTGAATCTGTAGCCCATCACATTACAGATCAGCCTCTGGTCTTTGTTGCTGCTTGCCGTCTGGGCTAAGGATGGGTCCTGGCTGATTTCCGTTTTTATTATGGTTAAGGTGTTTGACTATCAATTGGAAGGTTATGAGTTTGAATCCCATTTCCACCAAACCACCACTGCTGGGATCCTGGGCAAAGCCTTTAACCCTCGATTGCTCGGATAAGGATGTCTGCCAAATGCTGTAAGTGAAAAGTGCACCGTTGTTGGATGAATGTTAAATCAACATCGGGCCAGAGTAAGTGGTAATAAAATGTTCCCTCATCAACGCCACCCAAATCAGACATTGAGCCAATGAGAGAAGCCACTGCAGCGGGCACCAAGCGACAGGGTTATTATTGTGTCTGTTTTTGTTGAACTGAAGACATCTTTTTCAACTTGAAAGGTACATATTCGAACTGAAACCGAATTAGTACAAAGACAGCTGTCGTAAATCTGTCTGTGTCTCATTACCCTAATGCATCGTTCTAACTGACTCAGCACCTTCTCTCCCTCAGTTATGTTTATTTTATCCCTCGTTCTGTCAATCGGATGTAAACCATAGAAGTAGAAGATCTACAAGTGCCGTAATTGAAAAATAGTTACTTGTTGACTGAGCAGTTATGCAAATCGAGCAAATAGTGCTCTTGTGAATTATTTCTACTAGTTTATGTGTACGTGTTTCTGTGCTTGTGTGTGTTTCCGTGTGTGTTTCCGTGTGTGTTTCCGTGTCTGTGTGTATGTTTGTGTGTGTGTGTGTGTGCAAGCTAAGAAACAAAGACACTGTCCTCCACCCATGTCTGACCTGCAGCTATTGTGTGTGTGTGTGTGTGTGTGTGTGTGTGTGTGTGTGTGTGTGTGTGTGTGTGTGTGTGTGTGTGTGAGGAGGGGTCATGAAAGGTCTGTAGAAGGAGTGACGGATACGAAGCTTGACAGCGGGGGATGTGCAAAAAAATCAATTCCAACCTGACAGACAGGGCAACATCAAACCTTCAGCATTATTAAGCTCATATTATTCCTCCAAGATTCAGGTGTGTGTGTATGTGTGTGTGCTCGAGTGTATGTCTGTCTGTGTCTACATGTGCCACAAAAAAATAATGAGGGATATTTTAGCAGTTTGATTGACACGAAAAAATTAATTAAAAAAATCGAATATTAAACAATAAAAAACAAAATGAGAATAATGAAATTTGAAATGTTTGGCCTTCAACATAAGAAGTTTTGAATAATCTATAGAATGATTTAAAGGTGCTTCATGAAAGATAGAACACACACAGACACACACTGCTCTTCATGCCTTTTTTTGGCAAATAGCAACCTGTGTGTGTGTGTGTGTGTGTGTGTGTGTGTGTGTGTGTGTGTGTGTGTGTGTGTGTGTGTGTGTTTGTGTGTGTGTGTGTTTTGTCATCAAGAGAGAGTGTGGGGTTCATGTTTGTGTGCACATATATGAGTGTCTTCACATGAGTATGTGTGTGTGTGTGTGTGTGTGTGTGTGTGTGTGTGTGTGTGTGTGTGTGTGTGTGTGTGTACGTGAACAGGATAATAATGTCAGCAGGTCATAAATACTGATGGTTTTCAGTTAGAGGCCAGTGTGGGGGAGCTTCAATAGAGACACGCCTTCTCAAATAAAGGTGTGTGTGTGTGTGTGTGTGTGTGTGTGTGTGTGTGTGTGTGTGTGTGTGTGTGTGTGTGTGTGTGTGTGTGTGTGTGTGAACTGAAGCATTGCAAAGTAATTGGGGTTGGTGATGGGTTACAAAAGAGTAACAATAAAGTAAGGATTTTATTTATGTCTCTGTTTTTGACTCCACTTGCAATGTTGCTGCTTTAATGCGGGTCTAATAACACACTGTTATATATTAAACAAAACTGTATCACACACTCGCAGACACACACACACACACACACACACACACACACACACACACACACACACACACACACACACACACACACACACACACACACACACACACACACACACACACACACACACACACATACACACACTATTCTTATATTAGGGCATATTGTAAAGTACTTAACAGATAGTAATGTATTTCAGTTAGGAATTTGGTAGTTTTTAACTAAGCACTTTAACATCTGTCAGCCTCAGAGGGAAGTCTGTGTGCATGTTGTTCTACTAAGGAAATAATTTATTCAGTAATTTTAGTTCTTTTCTCACTTTCAGAGCACACACACACACACACACACACACACACACACACACACACACACACACACACACACACACACACACACACACACACACACACACACACACACACACTTTCCTGCCAGGTGTCTCAGGTCTTTGAGCATCTGAGTTGAATTCTCACCTTATTTTAAAGCAGATGTACAAATTTATTTATTTATTTATTTACCTACACCTACCTACAGTGGTCTCAATCTCTCTCTCTCTCTCTCTCTCTCTCTCACACACACACACACACACACACACACACACACACACACACACACACACACACACACACACACACACACACACACCACCAAAGGCTGTTAATGAGGAACAAAATAGGAATGTATAGTTTTTTTTACACTCACACACTTAAAGACTACCCACCCTCTCCCTCTTCCCCCCCATCTCTTTCTTATACACACACTGGAACATGACATGCATTCTTTTCTGTACTGTGTGCTTATGTGACTCTGTGCTTGGAAGCAGGTCTGCACTGAACCACATGCTCACTGTGGCTCCAAGTTTGACACACAGGCAGGTTCAGTCCAGTAAGCAGATTGGATAGTCTGACCCACATTTCTGTGTGTGTGTGTGTGTGTGTGTGTGTGTGTGTGTGTGTGTGTGTGTGTGTGTGTGTGTGTGTGTGTGTGTGTGTGTGTGTGTGTGTGTGTGTGTGTGTGTGTGTTTTAGAGAGAGAGAGAGAGAGAGAGAGAGAGAGAGAGAGAGAGAGAGAGAGAGAGAGAGAGAGAGAGAGAATGTGTATCTTCTCAGCTCAGCAAGAGGGAGATCTTTTAGCACACTCATGTGGCTTTAATTAGTATTCTGGAAAAAGAGCAAGAGGAAAGGAATGAGAGAGAGAGAGAGAGAGAGAGAGAGAGAGAGAGAGAGAGAGAGAGAGAGAGAGAGAGAGAGAGTTTGACATTAGAAACTAATATAAAATTATAGGCATTTCAAAAGCTTCAGTATTCTGAAAAGGAATGATGGCAGGATATCATCAAATGTCAATCACACACCACACTGGAGAGACCATAACACACACTTGCTACAAATGTATTGCCCTTTTTTTTTTACATTCTTCATATCTGTCCACACCACAACAAACAGACAGTAATCTAAAATCTCACAAGAAAGTTATATGTCACAACATAGGTTTATATTGTACACATATTATTCAGGCCTTGGATGGAGTTGACCTTGTCACCAAGTTCATTTCCTTGCAAAAAAAGAATTTGCTGTAAAAGCAGATTTGATCCAGAGGAGTGACGTTTGACCTCAGAAGATGCAGTTAGTCTTTTCCTGGATCTGTCCCTTGCCGTGGGTTTGAGTTTACAGCGCTTTGTGGGGGTCAGTGATCTCTTGTTTCCTCTTGCAGAAATCCCCTCTCTTAGCTTGAAGGGGTGGGCAAGGGAAACATCTGGAATTTACATCCTACAGTGTCTATAACAACTTTGGGTTGGATCAGAAAAGGGCTGATCATGGTGGATGGAAGTACATGAAGATTATAAGATATCTTGGGTACATGGATATACATGGGTGATCAGGGTAGGTCACATCCGGGGTAGATTGTGATCAGTAAAAATTGATTAGGTAGGTGGGTGATTTGGTTACATGGGATACAGGGAATAGATGGGGTGAGATGGATGCTGGGGTAGATTAGAATGGATAAGTGATGAATATTGGAGTGCAATGGAGAAAATGAATATATAATATGTCAATTTGTCTACAGAGGATAGATCAGGTCAATAATAGATCAATAAGGGATTGATCAGGGTAGATAGGATGGATGGGATTGATGTTGGGGGGTTAAATGAAATGGTTTGGAGTATATTGGGTGGAATTGGGTTAGACTAGAGGTAGAGGTTTGTATACATAGATGATCATAGATGTGGATAATTAGAATAGATGTGATGAATTCTGTGTATTGGATAGAGTACCCTGGGTATATGGAGTTGATGTTGATTGGTGGGGGATTATCAGTGTCAGAGTATAGTGGAGTAGATCGATATATTTTTGGTACAGTGGTTGGAATATGTAAATAATGGATAAGTAGGTGGAGGGGATAGATGGTGGGGTAAATGAGATGGAGGAAAGAGGGGTAGTTCATTGGATGAGATGGGTTGGAGTATATGGGGTGGTACTTGGGACCTACAACAATTTACTATGGCAATTAATCATTATCCTGATTAGGCACCGTTGGCAAAAAACAGCACAGACTGCTGATGGTATAGCTCACTATGATTATATTAGGCATCCTAATGCAGTGCCATTCCAATGCACATATGAGGGTCATAAAGAGCAGCTGCATTTTGGAATATTTTATTATGTAATAATTTTTAGTGGTGTGTATGATAGAAAACTATTCTTTGCTTTCTTACAACGGGTAAATGGATCTGTTTCCCACTGGGAAAGCATAGCCCGAGACTCCTTGGAAAGTTTAAAAAAAACTAAAAGAATAAAAATGCATAAGTGAGAAAAATGAAAACAGGAAAACTAACAGGAAAGCAAGTACAAGCGGATTTCCCTCAGGACTATTGGGATTAATATAGATGTAAAGGGCCCCTTAATGCAGCTCCAGCTCTTACAGACCTAGTGCTAAGACCCAGTGCTAAGGTGTGTACATACAGTACAACAAAGGATGATCTTAGAGATCACAAGAGGACAAAGGTAACCGGGGGTCTTCTTGAACAGATCCATCAGCAACTCTGGCCACTGGGGTATACTTGAGGATAATTATAAAGGGCCACCTAAAATGCTCCATCCCAGGGCTCAGAAGTCAGAGAATATAGCAGTCTTTTAGCATCACCATCCAATATAGAGCCTACTCTTGCCATTACAGAGCTTTTCTTCTTGCACCTGTAAGAGACATGAAAATATGGGGTCTTCTTCGGTAGAGTGTCACTGAGCTCACCAGAGGATATAAACAGGATGTTCTGAATCAGCTCCAATCCAAGACAAGGTTTTGAGCTCCATGCAGGGCTCAAAGACTTTAAATCTTGGAAGTGCTTAAGCACACACTGCCAGAAGGTACAGGAGCTTTTTGAGCTGTTCCATAACCAGTTTTATCCCTGGGGTAAATACAAGGCTTTCTTGAGCACACTGATTCCAGAGATGACCAGAGGACATACACAGGTTGTCTCTAATCACCTCCAATCTAGGACTCAATGGACAGTATGTACAGTACATGGGGAGTAATTACTGTATGAAGGGCTTCCTGAAGACGTTTTATCCCAGGGCTCATTGAATGGCATATGTAGGGTTTTATCAGGCTGCTCTACCATGGGATAATAAATGGGTCTCTAAAGGGCCCCCTCAAGCAATTGAGGCTCTGGGATCCTGGTTGAGCATATACAGGGACCCATAATTTGGCCTATGTTCAGTTCTTGAAGGCTAACTTGAGTCATGTCTGGGATTTTTGGAAGGTCTACCATACTACTCCAAGAAATTCCACAGAGCACTGATTTTATCAAAGTAAACATTTGCAGCATCCTACAATTACAGTATTCTTTTATCCAATGTCTTTTTGAGTATTTGGATGACCTAATTATGTATGAAATATGCCTTTAATACTTCACACAGCTTTATTGTATTAATGTTAAGAGCATGTGGATGTGTGTGCGCCACAAATGACGCATCATTCTGCTGGAACTCCAGGAATCTTAAATGCTTTCACATCCTACATCAAGTCAGCGAGGGCTAATTTCATTTTACTCACAAAACACACAACACACACACACACACACACACACACACACACACACACACACACACACACACACACACACACACACACACACACACACACACACACACACACACACACATACTGTGTATTTCCTGGACTCCTGTGGTGAGTACATGTGTGCATGTTTGTTTGTGAGTTTGAAGGTCAGGATGTCCATTAGCAGTTTAATGGTCTTAGAAGCCTTTATAGCCACTTTAACTCACTCTGCCCCAAGGTTTTCACATTATACTGACAGAGGAAAGAGACTGGGGGTGTGTGGGGTGGTGAGGAGTTATTTTATTTTACCACAGCACTATTGAATTCTTGGTTCTGATTGGTCACAATTTGTTTATATTTAGGTTTATATTAACACACTCATTCCAATACTGTATCAATCCAATAGAAAATTCACAGGGACACGTACAGTAATATAAGCTAAGACTGATAATACACCATTGTGTATTGGTGGGGTTTCAAGTAGCAGAAGGTGCCTCCAGTTTCAGCACCTTGTAACAGTCACTATGTTGAGAAAGTGTAGAAATAACCGCTTATGGCTATTCTAAAACAAATTCAATTCAATTCAAGTTTATTTGTATAGCACTTTTTACAATTGATATTGTCTCAAAGCAGCTTTACAGAACATAAACATAGGACAAAGGTTTAATATGAAGATACTGAATGCAAAATTCCAGATTATTATTAATATATAGTTCACAATGTGTATGTATTTATCCCCAATGAGCAAGTCTGAGGTGACTCAGGCAGCAGTGGCAAGAAAAAACTACCTTAGATGGTAAAGAAAGAAACCTTGAGAGGAACCAGAATCAAAGGGGAACCTCATCCTCATATGGGTGACACTGGAGGGTGTGATTATAAATATACAGTCTAACAAATGTTGTATAGATGCAAAAGATCACATGGAGTTCACATCTTTTTAGTATCGCAGAGTCTGACTGGAGCTAGTAGATCTCTAGATGCCTTAGGATTCACTGAGTCGGCCTCGTCTCAGTGGAGGTCCAAAATCTTTATTGCACATAAGACAATCGGAGCTGGTATAATTTCTGGATGCCTCGGGATGTGTCGAAAGAAAGAAGCAGTGGCGAGGGATTAACATATCTGCTGTTCATAATATTTGCAAGTCTGATATAATAGTGCACAGTATTATGGGATGTATTATGTGTACGCCTGACTAAAGAGATGAGATTTTAATCTACATTTAAACTGGGAAAGTGTGTCTGAGCCCCGAACACTATCAGGAAGACTATTCCAAAGTTTGGGAGCTAAATAAGAAAACGCTCTACCACCTTCAGTAGACATAGATATTCTGGGAACTACCAGAAGTCCTGAGTTTTGTGATCTCAGAGAGCGTGAAGGATTGTAACGTGTTAGAAGACTAGATAGATACATGGGAGCTAAACCATTAAGAGCCTTGTACGTGAGTAGCAGCAGTGTTCTCTTTATGTGGAAAAGTAATATAGTGAGTTAAAAGTTACACTGTTACTGTATTTTTATGGAACAAAAAAGCTTGGTCTATGTCAAAGTAACCATGTTTTTATATTTAAAGAAACATCATCTCAGTTTCATCCAAATTCCTTTAGAAAAAACGAAAGAAAAATAAAAGAGAGATGTTTTTCAGAGAAATATTCGCCTAATCCTGTTCCCTTCTGACATCAAGTAGACGAGTCATTCTGCAAAGTGTAACTACGGTACAGTTTTAACTTAATGAATGTGTTTCTCTGTGACTTGCCAACACATACGAGATGAGAGCGAGAGATGTGTTTATTTGCTGTGTCCATTGAAAATGTCAGACAATCTAATCTAATGCATTTAAGAGATCGTGCATTAAAATGGAAAATTCACCCACCAGTTGCTGTAATGATCTCCAAAATTAAGTTTTAATGGAATTTGTACGCAATGTGCTTCAGGCTGAGGTAATGACAGAAAGAAATTACAGTACTGTACTCTCTGACAGACTCTCTCTCACACACACGTATGAATCAAATAGATTTATAACAAGGGTCACGGGAATAGCTGAGCTGCTGCTCACTGGGGTATTATAGTACAGATCAGGGTTTTGGAGGACAGCCATGATGCACATTAGCCAGCATTTATATTAGTTATTATTTATAGAGACATAAGCGTTGTAAAAAACCAGAAGCTGAACATGATATCTTCATTCGTAATACAAACATTTTAGAGACTACACACAAGAGGCTTAAAATTTCCATCATTAAGCATTAAGCAGTCTCTACAGTCTTAGCCGATCACTTCATCAGACATAGAATGGATAATAGTGGGTAATAGTTGTAAACACCATCACCCGAAGTGGGCGTGGTCTATACCGGAAACGGTAATTATAACGACAAACCAATAAAACCTTTCAGTCAGGAATAAAACACTTGCTTGGGGTGTGCTGTTAAAGTAAAAGAAATAAAATAAATCAATGGATGGTGTAATGGAACCACACCAAAAAACCCAAAATCCATTTTTTATTATATCCATATATCCATGTATCTTGCCATCTTACAGAAAGCCCTAAATCCTGAAGACTTTCATGTGGTGGAAAACCTAAAGTTAAAGAATTTAACCCTGACTGGAGACACTAGAGACTAGTAATAAAAAATAGATGTTAAATAAACATCTCAACATACAAAACGTCTCCATATAACCATTTAAAAAAATTGTAGATTACTATAGAAATAATAATTAACATAATATAGCTATTAATATAAACCTGTCATTTCAACCCCTGATTCAACACCACCTTGTCCAATCAGAATCGAGAAACTTCTTCTGTAATAGTGGTCTGTATCTTTTATGCCTTTCCTTAGAAACACTGTAAAACCCTGCAGTAATTTTTTTCACTCATTCACAATTTACAATTTACATTCATTTTTATATAAAAAATACTTTTATTACGACTTTTATTAGACAACAAAAAAAGCGCAACTCAGCTTAATGTCTGTGTCTGTATTCTGCATAAAACTTAATATCTGTTCAGTAGAAATAAAGTAATCGTATTAAGTTATATACCTCACGCACACACACGAGTGCGCACACACACACACACACACACACACACACACACACACACACACACACACACACACACACACACACATAATACAAAATGAACCACAGAAGATACTGTCGTGCTTGGCCGAGCTTGGAAGAAATGCCTGCAGGAATTCATGTATTTTTTCATATACAGCACTAGAGAACACACACACACACACACACACACACACACACACACACACACACACACACACACACACACACACACACACAAACACACACACAGGAGGAGTAACAGGCCCCCCACTGAGGAAACTCATCACCCACGGAGCTCATTTACAACAGATGCTAACAGGCTAAAGCTTCCTTTCACACAGAGAGGAAGGAACACAGGGGTGAGAGATATGGGGGGATGGATACATGAGAAAAGGAGCAGAGAGGAGGATTGTGATCGTTGTGTGCATTGATCTATTGATCTTTCTTTTTATCGATATACCTTTCAAATAGAGTTTAATACAGTCAATTTATCCAACAGCTTCTGACAGGTTATTTATGAACTAAATGTAATTGAAAGCTAGAAAGAAAGAGAGAGAGAGAGAGAGAGAGAGAGAGAGAGAGAGAGAGAGAGAGAGAGAGAGAGAGAGAGAGAGAGAGAGATGACGTGGCTAAAACCTTCTTTTCACAAAACTGAAAAGTGACATGAAAAAGGAAGGAGAAGCAGAGGAAAGTTCAAGATATCTGAAAAAATGAAAGCAGGAGGAGAAAAGAGAGAAAGAGCGAGTAATTAGGGTGACAAACATTCAACAGCTTTTCATTCCAACTGAGTGTTATGAAAAATGTATGGTGTGTGCGTGTGATTGTGTGTGTGTGTGTGTGTGTGTGTGTGTGTGTGTGTGTGATTGTGTGTGTGTGTGTGTGTGTGTGTGTGTGTGTGTGTGTGTGTGTGTGTGTGTGTGTGTGTGTGTGTGTGTGTGTGTGTGTGTGTGTACGCGTATCAGCATAAGGCCATGCCCCAAATTGATGAGTGCTTTCCTGTAGTGAGAACGTGATTAGGCTGCACCTGCTCACCTTTTACAATCCACTGACACAAACACACACACACACACACACTTTTCCGAGTGAGAGAAATCCATATATTATTGTATTATTAATCTGTGTGTGTTTTCAGATATAAATAGGAATCTATAAGACACTGTGATACACTTTATCCATTAATCTTTACACACATGGCTTAGCAGAGTAGATACATAGGAAAGAGTAATTTTACACTGAATTACACACACACACACACACACACACACACACACACACACAAACAAGAGCAATATTCTGAAACGACAAAATGTCTCTTAGGATTAAAAACATTATTAATGGACACTGCCGGAGCTGCCAGAATAATTAGATAATACTGCATTAACATTTGGGAATTATTGTAATTATGAAATAACATCTCAGCACTCTTCATTTCCTGTGACTCGGAAATTTATATTTTCTGTGGCAACACGACACTTACGACATTTATGTCAGCCGGCGGTTTATTTTAAGACTAAAAGCTACAAGCAAAAAAAAAAGCTTCATCACACTTGTACTATTCTTTATACAGTAAGGTCATTATGGGAGAATAATACTGAATGTTAATTATATACAGTACAACTGCACTTAAATATCCGGTTAAACCCTGACACGTTTTCTGTCTCAAAGTTAATGAGACAAAATGCTTCTGGGGGTTTTGACTGGCTTTTGAACTCCAACTCCCAACATACACTGAGGGTAACAAACACAGCAACACCGGACACCCCAAAACTCACACACACACACACACACACACACATGCACATGCACTGCCTCGTTTACAGTCACTGGAGTTTTAACAAGACTCATCTGTTGTCGATTACCCACATATACACACAAACACACTCAATCACACTTAAAAGAGACTCACACACACACCACTACCTCGTGATGTATACGCTCAGCTTACCAGACGTTAACACGCTTGCTTTCACTGCACTGATCATTTTGGTTTTGACCTGTATCTTGTTCACAGGATCTTTTGCGTTTTCCTGTTTTTGCACCTTATTCAAATACCATTTGAAATGAACTTGACCTATTAGTATCTCAGGAGCTCAATTATACTCGTCTATAAACTGTTGTAGAAAAAAAACATTTATTTCCTGTCCAGTGTCACTACAATTAGGATGTGGTTCCCTTCTAAACCTGATTCCTCTCAAGGTTTCTTCCTCATATCATCTCAGGGAGTTTTTCCTCACCATCTTCCCCTCAGGCTTGCTTCTTAGGGATGTGAATTGTTAAAAGCGCTTTCTAAATAAATTGAATTGAATCAAACGTTTAATAAAACTGCTTATGAGTGATTGCACCTGTCTTTGCCTCCATCAAATGATAAACAACAAAACTTCCCTTATGTGAGAAAGCAACAGCCCAAATCACTAAAAACATTGGTTATGAAACATATATTAATGAGTGTTTGTTGGAGGAGTGTGTCTTTCATGATTGTGTGTCATGTGTACATCATCTGTATATCAGCTCCCGAGTTTCGAAGTAAGGGCTCTGATCAGGAAGTCAGACATGTTATTATTATTATTATTAACCTTTATTTAACCAGATTAGTCTCATTGAGATATAGAATCTCTTTTTCAAGAGAGACCAGGCCAAAATAGCAGAACAAATTAAATCCCACAATCACAAAACAAACAAAAAGGCAAAAGACAATCCGAGTGCATTTCGATTTAAATAAAAGTGCTATTAATTAAAACATTTGCAAGTGTGAATGGACTCATGTTCTACAGATTTAACATAATGTTTAAAATCATTTAAGGAAATTAGACACTGTAGTTTTAGTGATTTCTGTAGTTCATTCCAAGTTGAAAGTGCAAAAACCATAAAAGCCTTTTTAAACAACTTTGTCCTAGCTTGAGGAACATTTAATGAAATTATTTTCTGGGACCGTAAACCATAAGTACTCTGTACAAAAGAAAGAAATTCGGATATGTAGCCTGGCAGCCTGCCTATAATACCCTTATATATAAAAATATAAAGGTGAGTAAGCCGGCGATTTGACAGAGAAGGCAAATTCACTTTGGAGTAAAGTGTACAATGATGCGTGAGAGGTCTGCAATTTGAAATAAACCTTAAAGCTCCATGAAACACAGCATCCAACATCTGAAGACACTTTGATGGGGCATTCATATACAACAGATCACCATAATCAATAATAGAGAGAAATGTGGCATCAACTAGCCTTTTTCTAGCAGAAAAAGTAAAACAAGATTTGTTCCTAAAGAAAAAAACCTAGCTTCAATTTCAACTTTTTTACTATGTTAAGGGCCGTCTCTCTCTCTCTCTCTCTCTCTCTCTCTCTCTCTCTCTCTCTTTCACTCTCTCTCTCTCTCTCTCTCTCTCTCTCTCTCCATTTTGACCAGGTGGAGACATATATCCATCCCCAAAGTATAAATAAAAAAAGTGACAAAGATCCCCATGTTTTTATTGAGGTTAGGTTCGGGGTACGCAAAGCATTATTTAGTTGCATTATTAAAAAACAACAATAAAAGTATCTCACAAAGCTTTGTATATAGGTGTGTGTTTGTATTAGTTGGTTCTTGTCTAACTGAAGTTTGTACATAAAAGGACAAAAGACAGAAGGATGAATAGAAGAGAGACATATGATCAGCCGTTTCCCCACCGTTACGTTCAGAAAAGCCTTGTAATTATACACTTATGCACACTTTCGTCCGGATGCGTCTTTTCTTGTCTCACCTGCGCTCGACTCGCTTCCTGTCAGTATCGGATCTCTCAAACAGAACCTCACACTGAACGAGCTTTAAAGATGTGTGTATTTGAGGTATTTTTCGGAGTTGATAGAATTCCTGCTTAAGTGCATTGGCTATGCTCCATTTAGCATGACTTACAGGTTACGTCTGCGTTCGTTCAACTGAGAAGGTCTACGTTTACATTTTTAGTTGTTTTTTTTTATTATTTAAAGCATCTAGCTGACACCTTTATCCAGTGCTTTGCAGACATCTAAAACACATCCTAATGATAGTTTACCTGGTCGGGTACTAAGATAAACCCTTACAAGGTTTTAATAGGCCACACCTTCTTTGTAGCCTTTGGCGATGCCTTATTTCACGGGACTAACAGGACAAGGACAGAGACCTCACCTGATTTAGTCTTACTGAGGAGGTCAAGCCTCACCTCCTTTCATTAGACTGACAAGACAAGCACAGAAGCAACGCCTCCTGTTCTGTGACGTATGGGACTAGCTCAGAGAACATACCTCTTTTAGTGGGATTGACACGATTACAGTGGTACCTGTAAACACCTCCTTTTAATGAGGCGTGTAGGACAAAGGGTTGCCATGCCCTATTAGTATGACTGACAGGACATGCGCAGGGGTTATGCCGGTTTTAGTGGCCCTGAAAAGACAGGCCACACCTTCTTTTGTGAAATACACAGGCACCCAGCATGGTATAGACAAGTGTATATATTTACCAGAGTAATTGGTCAGGAAGGCGAGAGAACATCGTTGCTAGGGAACTGAGAATGTTGAGCGTAAGCTAGCTAAGCTATCATTTTTTTTTACGTGCATGCCTGGGGAATTTTGATAAATCATATACAGCACAAATCAGTTTGGCTGCTTTCCAGCTTCCCTCAACACTTTCAGCTCTGCTCCTCTCTTGGCCACGTTAACACACATTCACTTCTTTCCACAAAAAACTCTCCCATAGTAAGTAACCCAGTGGCTCACGTTTTGCTTTGCAGATGAGTTTTACCGAGTGCTTTAATTACTTACTTCAAACCCCTTGGTCTTAAAAGGGGGAACCCTACAGAGGTCTAAGGTACCTATGGGGCCACAGCTAATAGAGCTTCTAAACATTTATCCCATTTAGAGCTATCTTTGTGTACAAAATTATGAACTATCGTAAGATATTATTTATTTAAATGTCTTATTTAAGCGCTCCACTTACCTAACGGTTTTGGTAAATTCTGGCCAATTTAGTCTATTTAATTCCAGGCAATTTAAAAAGTTTGTGTAGTCTGAAGGATATACAGTAACTAGTGCGACATGATCGGTACCCGATAAAGTGCCTTAGCCATGATCTTCCCTGAGAGAGAGAAAAGGAAAGGTTCATTAGTGCAATTCACCTGATATTTTGTAGCAAGACTCATATAATTCATGTACATATAATGTAAATGATGGGTCACATTTTCCTCTATGAGAATATCCACACACTTAATTGTATTATAAATTGAAATTGTGTTAAACGTAGTGGAGCCCCATCTGAAACATTTTGACATTCCATCACTGTGACCAGGTCAAAAGCATTCTTCCATGTATTGTCATGTGGCCCTACCTAATCACAGGCCACATCACAGGATTTTACTATTTGAGACCCACCTAGTCCTAAACAAGCAGCTAGCTAACTCAATCCCAGTCAATCATTTCCCTAAGTTACTGGGTAGGAAAGGTGGGGACTGAACACAACATTTATTCTATGTTTGGCTATTGTATTCACTTCTGAGCTGCAACAGAGGATAGGTGTTCACATCCTTGTCTATACCCACGTCTAAACTATTCCAACCAACATCTTTGCAGAATCTTATCATGGTGGATCAGGGTGTGTGTGTGCAATATATACCCCTTGAATGCTACTCTGTATTTTATTTCCAAGTTGGAAGAGGGTCACAGGAAATGGGATTTTTTTTTGCCAATTTGCTTGGAAGTCAATTCTCAGCAGCTCTAACATACCAGGTTGGGCCCCAGTTTGTGCCCAGCTGTCATAGTCACTTCCAATACTGGCACTTGTTGAGCGATGGCTTGCCCTATCATCAGGGTTGCCAGTCCAGTAATATGAACTGCAGCAGATTTTTGAGATGTGACTAGGAAGTAAGGGGTTGATAATGGCACAGTATGGTTCAGCATCCACAAACATGTTCATGGGTCCATGTGGTCTTTGGCCAGCCAGATGGCTTTAGTGAGATGCTGGGCTGGTGGTCCTGGACCTAGTCCAAAGCAGTTGGAAAAGGTCAGCTGGTGAAGTGAGCCCCTGTGGTGATCATGAATGGTAGCTCTGCTTCTCTAGAGCCATTCAAGCATAACTGCCAGTGGTTCTCTCTTGACAGCCTGACCTACTCAAACATGGCTCTTCTAATTGCTGAATAATCCAACTGATCTTGTCGGTTCAACTCAAATCAAAAGAGACTGGATCCAGATCGAGCTACATACAGTATACTGAGGTGGTACACTTTCAACATATCAAGGTTTGGCTTGGTATCATCACTCATTTTTGGTGTAGCAGGAAATATTTATGTTTTTTTTTTTTTTTTTAGAATTGCTTAAGCCACAGCATAAAGTCTTCTGGGATTCTAGCTGATCCTTACAAGCATTACAGTGTAGGAGCACACATTATGTTAGAAGTTTGGCAGCGTTCCAGCATGCTAATCAATGTTCCGGGAAAAAGAAAGAAAACATCACACTAATACCCTGGGAAAACACGGCTCAAGTGTGCCATGCCAATCTTTAAGCCTATAGCTCATCCAAAATCGCTATCCTCCTGCTGCAAATTCATACTCAACCATGTCCTCATCTGCTATACCCTGACTAAGTCTATATCAGGTGTTTATTGTTAGCACATAGTGAAATACTCGTATATGGTGTCTGTGCTTTACGTGACACATTCGTCCTTTAGCCAGTGTTTCTCACCCTCATAGATCTTTGCAGACACGTTCAGACACACACCCGCCAATGACACATCACACGGCTTTGAACCTATATACAATAAGCACAAAACCACAAGGACACACTGTGTTTGTGTTAACATTGTGTGGGGGAGTGGATCTGCAATGTAGCACATTTGGGACTGTCTTTAGTCATTGTTTCTTTCCTTTAATCATGACTTGATAGATAATAAGTACACACACATACACACACCCACACACTCTGGGAAAATATAAAAGAGCAGTTATGGGGGAAATCAGATGAAGCTTTTTGTCAATGTGGGAAAGCTCTTTTAATTTTTGGATGTAAAAAAAAAGTTTAAAAAACAGACAAAAAAACAGTGAGACAAAAGCACATTTATTTATTTATTTATTTATTTATTTATTTATTTATTTATTTATTTATTTATTCATTCATTCATTCCTTTTCTACCGCATATCCAAACTACCTCGGGTCACGGGGAGCCTGTGCCTATCTCAGCCTGTGCCTATCTCATCGGGCATCGATGGCAGGATACACCCTGTACAACCCATCGCAGGGCACACACACACTCTCACTCACTCACACAATCACACACTACAGACAATTTTCCAGAGATGCCAATCAACCTACCATGCATGTCTTTGGACCGGGGGAGGAAACCGGAGGAAACCCCCGAGGCACGGGGAGAACATGCAAACTCCACACACACAAGGTGGAGGCGGGAATCGAACCCCCAACCCTGGATGTGTGAGGCGAACGTGCTAACCACTAAGGCACCGTGCCCCCCTATTTATTTATTTATTTATTTATTTATTTATTTATTTATTTATTTATTTATTTATTACCACCCACCAATAAGAGGAACAAGGGCCGCAAGGGGGTAAATTGGTATGCTATCAAGATCTTATGAAATGCTATGGCTAAAATAGTAGTCTAATCATTCACATTACTGAGGCAACAGATGCGGTTAGAGGCTGACTTTTATTACAATCATTACTTTTCCATATTTGTTCGAATCTCCAAAGAAGCTAACTTCGAATAACAAACCTCATCAGTGCCACAATTTTGGTCTATAGCAAAAACTGCTCCTTTAAATAAACACAACCACAGCACACTAGAAAGCAGTAAAATGGCAACAGATAGCACATGCACTTATTTCCTCAGATTGCCGTTGCCCGGGATGACCCTATTTTCTGAAAAGACACAAAAAAACCGTAGCACAAATTATCCCCCACCCATCCCCCATCTCACAATAAAAAGATCTGTGCTGGGACCTGTCTGGTTTAGTACAGGAGTGTGACGCATCGACCAATTGTACTGCATATTAATGTGAATGGGGGAAGACCTGCTCTGTAAGACTGCGTGTGTCTGTGTGTGTGTGTGTGTGTGTGTGTGTGTGTGTGTGTGTGTGTGTGTGTGTGTGTGTGTGTGTGTGTGTGTGTGTGTGTGTGTGCGCTCTGATTGAGCTGAATAGGTTGTCAACATGAGGGTCGCATGGGGTTAGAGGTCATTCACACACATGGTTCAGGAGATGTATTGGACCAAAATTAATGCGTGCGCACACACACACACACACACACACACACACACACAGAAAGAGAGAGAAAGAGGGAGAGAAAGCACAAGAGAGAGAAAAAAAAGCACTTAGTATTGATGGATAGATAATCACAGGAATTGTTTTGAATGTGGCATAGATGGAAACCGAACATGGTCATTCACAGCTCCGCCCTTTCTTTCACTTGTGACATCACTCTTGGGTTGACACAGTAACTGGAAGAACAGAGGCTTGTCCCTAGCTGAACTTCAACACACACACTCACACACAAACGCGCACGCACGCACGCACACACACACACACACACACACACACACACACACACACACACACACACACACACACACACACACACACACACACTTGCAACAACAACAGGGTGATGCCAAGGCATTCCTAAAAGTCCCATGATAACACTATCTCTATCTCTCTTTCTCACACACACACACACACACACACACACACCCACACCCACACACCCACACACACACACACACCCACACACACACAGACAACTGTGCAGTGGTCTATGAAGAACATACACAGTTTCCATGGACACAAACAGGGAAACAGAGGAAGAGATGAATATGATCAGAACCAGCTGCTGGCTGTTTGATAGAAACACGCGTGCCTTTTGTGTGTGTGTGTGTGTGTGTGTGTGTGAGAGAGAGAGAGAGAGAGAGAGAGAGAGAGAGTTCGGAGCCAAGTGCTGAAAGCTGCTTACTGTGCTCTTGGCTAGGCTTCCTCTGCAAACATATTAGTGTTTAAAAAGTAGAGCAGACACAAACTTCACTTATGTTACGAAGTATTAATATTTACATACACTTACACATGTATGTTAAATACTGTTGACTCACATAATTCACCGCAATCATGTACCGTATATATAAAGCCACACTATACTAAATATTACACAAAGTTAAGCTCATATAACTCCGTCTGTGTCTATTTGTCTCTCTTTCTATGTCTCTCTCCCCCTTTCTCTCTCTCTCTGCCACGTGCACTTCACTGCAGAGGAATATAATTATGGCTGCTGCCACAAAACGGGAGAGTGAACAAAAGAGAGAGAGAGAGAGGAAAAGAGTGAAAGGGAGAGAAAGGGAAGGAGAACATGCACTCGATTCAGAAATATAGTCGATTGTCGAACCTTCAATGCAAACTTTACACACATGCAATCATAAAATTGTGCATAGAAGCATTTACATACATGAATAAATGTAAAAGTCAAGTAACCTACAAGTTCTCCTGAGTTTGTGTTGATCTATATGTCTCACTAAAGTGAAACCTGACTGCCTTCAAATGATATTCATTCATTCATTCATTCATTTTCTACCGCTTATCCGAACTTCTCGGGTCACGGGGAGCCTGTGCCTATCTCAGGCGTCATCGGGCATCAAGGCAGGATACACCCTGGACGGAGTGCCAACCCATCACAGGGCACACACACACACTCATTCACTCACACACTACAATTTTCCAGAGATGCCAATCAAACTACCATGCATGTCTTTGGACCGGGGGAGGAAACAGGAGTACATGGAAGAAACCCCCGAGGCACGGGGAGAACATGCAAACTCCACACACACAAGGCGGAGGCCGGAATCGAACCCCCAACCACGGAGGTGTGAGGCAAACAGGCTGCTTCAAATTATATAATTTGGTCAATTATTTTTCTAGCAAAATTTCATTTGGCTTGAAAGAATAAAGAAAAAAAATCATGAATGAAGAGTAATTAAACTAGCTGTTCGAGTAGAACAAAAGTAAGAGCACCCTATAACAGGAGTTATAATATATGAGATAGTGTGTGTCTGTGGTAGCTGCAGTGGCTGAGTTGCATTGCAGGTATATGGAAATATGAAATATGGAGCGACTTGGTTTAACAAATTAGAAATCAAACTGCTTTTTAATTCTAAACAAACAATTACATAATCTCAAGCAGATTAGATTCGATTGGAAACTTGTTTACTGACCTTCCTCGCCCAGGAAAAAAAAACTAATAAGAAAGCTTTTGATTAATGCCGTACTGTGTCTGGAGGCATCTTATCCATACCGAGACCCACGCACACACCTCCCACTATAAACAACCTAGAAATCTAGTCATACAGATAAATAAATAGGTGAATCATTGGTTGCTATGTGCACAAGTATGGGTGAGATTGTCTGGAAGGGTTTAAAAAAACAAAAAAACAAAAAAAAAAACAGAGATTAATCAGATGGAGATATGATCTAGTTCAGAGAGACAGGCAGGGAGAAAGAAGAAGAGATGTCCAGAATAAAAGCAACAGAATCAGGGTAGAGTCAGACAGGCAGAAAGGATGCAGTGAGGAAAAGGGAGGAAGGAGAGAGAGAGAGAGAGAGAGAGAGAGAGAGAGAGAGAGAGAGAGAGAGAGAGAGAAAGAAGAAAAGCTGAAGAAAAATAAGGAGTAAGTCAGACAGAAGGAGTGAGAGAGCGAAAATTCCACATGTGCAGTTACTGAAGATATCTGTAGGTCCTTTTAAGCTGTTTCTGTTTGTGTGTTTTCATGCGTGTGTGTTTCTTTGTGTGTGTGTTTCTGTGTTTGTGTGCACGCGCAAGCTAAAAAACAAAGACACTGTCCTCCACCTGTGTCTGACCTGCAGCTATTGTGTGTGTGTGTGTGTGTGTGTGTGTGTGTGTGTGTGTGTGTGTGTGTGTGTGTGTGTGTGTGTGTGTGTGTGTGTGTGCGTTTGCAGGGGAATGAAGTTCAGAAGGTGAATATGCTGTCACTGTGCAGTGTGTTATCGCATCAGCATGAAACTCTTGTTACACACACTCCTGTTTGTTTTTCACACACACACACACACACACACACACACACACACACACACACACACACACACACACACACACACACACACATCTTTATCACATTTTTACCTTGTCTTAACAAGTCACTTATCCGTTTGTCTCTTTTTATTTCTCACACATACCCCCCCCAACCACAAACACCTTTTAAGAATGGTGCCTTTTATAAAGCCCTGAAAAAAGCCATTCATGCATTCGTAAGCATTGTACGATGCACACACACACACACACACACACACACACACACACACACACACACACACACACACACACACACATATATATATATTTTATAAAGCAATGGTGGAGATGTTAAGAACGTTCTGTGACTTTGTCTCTGCTTTGTTATGGCTTCATAAATCACGTACATAAACCTTTAAAAAGTCCCATTACGCAGAATAGAAACTTATGACACTTATGAAACATGACATGAGGTATTAAAACCTCACAAACAACTTCCCGAACAACACACTCACAATCACCAAATATTGCATCTAAATTTATTGGGCTTGCATTTTTAATTTTGTTAACCAAAGAGGATTGTAAGGATAAGCCAGGATGTGTTGATAAGCACTCCGGTTTCCTCTCCCCGGTCCAAAGACATGCATGGTAGGTTGATTGGCATCTCTGGAAAATTGTCTGTAGTGTGTGAGTGTGTGAGTGAATGAGAGTGTGTGTGCGTCCAGGATGTATCCTGCCTTGATGCCCGATAACACCTGAGATAGGCACAGGCTCCCCGTGACCCGAGTAGTTCGGATAAGCGGTATAAAATAAATGAATGAATGAATGTTGATAAGCAGTGTATCTGTGATGTTTTGGGACTGTTTTGTGGTTGGTTAATCAGGGGATTTTATATTCACCCCAAAACCTGTTTGCCTCTTGCAGGAGATTCTGTCTTGACTAGAGATAGAACTTAGGACAAGACAATGAACCAAAAATGTAGTGTGTATTCCCAAATGTTTCTGGGCCTAACCGTCACACCGTCACATATCTACATATTGAACATCCCATGCCAGCTGATGTCAGCTACATTTGATCCTCGTGTCTGCATTGGTTTCTTCTCGGTTTCCTTGTTTCCTCCAACCTCCCATTAACATCAGTAGGTAAACTGGCTATGCTGAAATGTTCTAATGTGTGTCTGCATGGTGCACTATGATGGATTGATTGGTGTCCTTTGGTAGGATTAGATTTGATGTGTCAGAATAAAAGCAGCTCCTAAAGATGTAAAGATTAATCTCCCAGCTTTAAATATCACCTACACATGTGCTACTATATAACACGTTTATATATACATTTTTCCAAATGGCCGATTTATTCTGTGCATATACATCACCGTCGTCAAAAGACGGACCGACTCAAGGAGAACAACAAGCTTCAGCAGTAAAGCAAATATGTTTATTAAGCACTTTAATATACGTCAGAAAAAAAAATCACCTTAATATGATACAAGAAAAAAAAAAAGTACATGGTCAAGCTATTTACAATCTCCATTCTCACAATTCTTTCATCAGACCCAAAGGTTGGGATATTACACAGAATAGACCGAGACAGACAGACAGACATGCAGGGTGAAGGAACAGAAAAAAATAATAAAGCAACACTGCAGGTCAACAGATGGCTTAACATTTCTGAATACTGTGTAGAGAATTCCTTTTTCAAAAGAGTCTCTCTCTTTCTTTACCTTAGTTTGAAAAGCTCTTGTTCAGACATCCTGAGCTTTCAAAGGTCTTATTATTATCGTCTATTATTATTTTCTGCTTTTACCTTTCTTTTATTCTTTAGCTCTCACTGCCAGCAGCTTAAACCAAGCGCTATATACACTGGACTCGTACAGGTTCACTCGCTCTCCTGGTACTGTTTCAGCTTTGGCATAACGAGAACATATTACAGAGATGATGCCCTAAAACCCAAACTATGGATTAATTTGATATGTTAATCGACATGAAAATTTCCAGCCTCTTTGTCATGTTTGTTTTTCATCAGTTTAATATTTTGACAAAAAGACATTTTTTCTATTTCATCGGCTTTAGCGTAATGATAGAGAATCGTCCCATTGACAGTCGATGCCTAGACATAGATTTACAAATGTATTTTTCATATTATAAGACGTTTATTTGAGAAAATAAAACCTATATGCGGTTTCCTTTCAAAAGTCTAAGAAAAAGATTAAGGAATAATGTGGTGAACAAGGTGGTAAAAACCCGAAATCAGCGTCTGGTGTACAGTGTTTATTTCCTAAGGGTTGCATTGTAATTATAAGGCTTACCTAAATTTGCAATGATGATTTTATCGTTCTTAAATCTCGACCAGTGCTTCACACAGATTTTACGAAACTTTATTAAAATTATTAGCATTTACAATCTTGTTTAAGTCTCGAGTAAGTCGCAGGATCTTTCAAATACATTTATGAAGAAATGTTAAGCTGAGAATTTTAATGTAGGCGTCATTTAGAGTTGATGTAATCAGGGGTGGAAAAAAAACAGTAGTCCAGGCACTGAACTGCACTTTAAAGATTTTCCTTGACAGACAGGATATGTCCAGCTGTGATGAACCAGTTGGCTGAGGCAAATAAAGCTAAATAATGGCATCAAATCAAATCAAATCAAATAAAAACAAACCAAAAACAATAGTAATTTGTGCTTGCCATGATGATGTGTGTAAATAAATTCACTTCCTCTCGGATGGATATTGTATAACATGTTATTTGGTTGTATAGACTTGTACAGAGTACATTCTCAAAAAGAAAGTCTTATAGTCTGGAAAATTTTCAGGGGGGGGGGGGGGATTGAACCTACAGTCAATTTTTTTTATTACACAAAACCTTTTTTTTCCATTTCCATAGATAGCACCAAATTCTATTCATGTTTAAATATGACTGTAAATAATTCAACTTAATAATAAAGGTTTTTTTGTTAAAAAAAAAAGAAAAAAAAAAAAAAGAAAGAAAGGTCCCACAGGGACTAAATAAAAATACAAGGCAGAGTCACATAAACCCTCAGCCTCAGGGCATTGGTAATACTACAATAAACAAGATTAAAAAAAAAAAAAAACTAAAGTAAGAAAATGTAAGTGAGAGAGTTAAAAAATAATCGTAATAGCAAATAAAACTTGCACAGCACCATGAAATAGTATGACAACTAAAAGTGGCTTGTTTTCCCCCAAAATAAATATGATTGAATACACAGAAGGGGAGTATGTTGTATCTGCCATTACTACTGAATGTATACTGACTGACTTTGTGAAAGAACAGCAAGATTCTGATAGTTATGGAGGTTTTTTTTTTTTGATAATTATTTTTTTCCAGAGTGAAATTCTTAATATTTTCCTTTATCGGCTGATACATTTGACTTGTTTTATACAGGTAGAAAAGTGATAAACAAAAACACGGAACCGATTTAAAACAACAACAAAAACTAAATAATAAGACAATAAAAAACAAAACAAAAAACAAGCACCATACAAATGAAGGAAAACAAAAAAAAACAAGATTAAGTGATTAGTTTTTTTTTCTCATTTCAGAAAAAATAAAAAAGTGCATAGATGGCTTATTAAATAGCAATACATTAAATTAAAAATGATGGTGTGCATGAATATGAGTAGGCTGTAACATCGGTAGGCACATAGATATTCAGTTCATATTATTTACCATATGCTGCAAACAGGATATTTCCCTAAGGTTTCCACAGTTTTTTTTTTTTTCCCATTTCTTCCTCCTCCTTTTTTATACTAAGCTGAGGTGTTTTACTGAGGGCTGAGTAGCAATGGTTTCTGGGAGCATGTTTGTACGCTGCAGGATTTAAGTGCCGATCTGGGATCAGTTCCTTTCTGATCATTTCGTGTTGTATTCCGATTTATTAGGATATAATATCGGATTCTAGATCGAGCACTTTCGATCTAAGTATTTTTTTTCCGCATACAACCCCTGATATATATTTTTCCCGATGAAAACAGCTGCTTTGGCACATTCTCCATAACATCTGGATGAGGGTTTCGGTTTAAGATGCCTGAAACAAAATTGTTTGTTATTATTCAGTTGGGAAAACATAGTGTGGGCAACACTAACATCTTAAATAAAATGAAGTTTAGGTCAAGTGCTTGCACTTACCAGTTATAATGGTGTCTCTTTCTTATAGTTGAACCCAGGATCTGATCCTTCAATCTGCAGTTTCAGAGCTTGTTTAAGGCTTAATTCAGACTCCCCTAATGGGTAGTTGTCAAGAACTTCCTGATGTCTCCTGTTATGCACAGTTCTGGGTACTGAGACTCTCCCTAAATAGACTTGATTTCCCTGTAGGTGATAGTTAGGGTTGGTCATAATCCCATTTCTTTTCTTCTCAGCGCAACTCTGCTGTTGTATATAATATGGCTCCTGCGATTGGCTAGAGTCCAGGGTGTTGGAGCCACCTAGCACAATCTTGCAATGAGGATCCTTTACTGCAAAGTTGGAGACTGACTTGTTGAGAGCAACTCTTTTATCAAATTGAGTCATCTCGTATTCCAAAACCTGACCATGTGGAAGGGCACCGCTGTTTTTAGATTTCTTCTTATCTGCAGATCCTTCCTTTCTTGTGCAATAGTTTGTCCCATTTCCACTCTTCCCTCCTTTAGAGGACTTCAGACCTGGTTTCACTTGACTCCAGTCATATTCACTGCTAGGTGATCCAGGCTGTGGGCCGATGGACTTTGTGGTCGAAGTAGGGGAAACTATAGACTGTCTGCTGCGACTTCGAGGCAGAGAGTGCTGCTGTATTTGCTCTGTAAAGCTAAGTCCATGGAAACTATCAATGGGCACTGTCTGTGCTGTCGAGGTGGAGGAAGTAGTCCGCAACGATGAATTCTTTGAGCTTTTCAGGGAATTATTGGAAAGGGAGGATTTCTGTCTGTCCACTGTGGAGTCTGGAGATTCAGAGGGTGAGCTGAATGCATGAACGGGCCCATTAGATAAACCTCGAACAGACGCTTGAACATCTCCAGCTCCTGTACTGCCAGAACTACTGGATTTGATAGTAAGTGACTGCATCTTTCCTGTAACTGACAGTGGGGTCTTCTGCTCCATAGTATGTATAGGTGATGGATTGCAACCATTCAGACTAGTGGCACCATATTTCTCTAGAAGCTTGATGATCATTGCGTGGCCTCCTTTGGCTGCCACCCTCATGGCTGTACGACCAAACTGGTCTGCATGGTTTGGATCTGCGCCATGCTCAAGAAGAATCCGTACTACATCGATGTGACCTTCTTGAGCAGCAATGCCAAGTGCGGTGGCTCCCTGATTGCAAGTGTGATCAACATGAGTGCCATTGTCAATCAAAAACTGGACAACTTTCATGTGACCTTGCCATGCAGCAGACTGAAGAGCAGATCGCTTTTCATTGTCACAAGAATTCACATCTGCATGGTAGCTAATCAGCAACCTCACCATTTCCACATGACCCTGCCAACAGGAAACATGAAGTGCTGTCCTGCCCTCAGTATCACTTGCCTCTACATTCGCTCCATTTTCTAAAAAATACTCAGCCATGCCTAGCTGATTTTCAAGCGCCAGTATGTATAAGGTCGGGCGGCCATCGGCGTCTTTGTAGTCTATGTCGGCTCCATGACTCAGCAAAAGCTCAACAATATCTCTGTGTCCTTCCATGGCTGCAACTCTAAGGGAGTTTCTTCCATCATACCCTCTCTGATCACTGCAAGACTTATTCTCCAGAAGGATGTGCACGCAGTCATAATGTCCCTCCTGAGCAGAAAGGATCAAGGGTATGCGTCCATCATTGTCAACCTCTGAACATCGAGCACCTTGTTCAATGAGGGCATCACACACCTGCCTATGTCCCTCAAATGCTGCCATGTGCAAAGGTGTCCAACCAGCATCATCTCTGTGATTTTCATCAAGGCCTCTGTCCAGCAGAGTTCGGACCACCTCTACATTCCCTTGAGCAGATGCAATGCTTAGCACAGTCCTCCCTTCACTATCAATACTGTCCACGGCTGCACCCCAAAAAAGCAACGTATTGACAACAGAAGCATGTCCCATGGATGCTGCAGCAAGCAAAGGAGTTCTTCCATTATTGTCTGTATGGTCAACATCTGCACCTCCTTCTAAAAGCAAATCCACTACATCGACATGCCCTTCATAGGCAGCAACCAGAAGCGGAGTCATGCAATCTTTATCACAGTGGTCCACTTCTGCACCACGATCTATCAGAAGACTAACCACCGAGGCGTGGCCTCTGCTAGCAGGGACACAGAGGGCCGCAACAGACAGAGCTGTCCGTCCATCAACATCCTCATGGTTTACCTCAGCACCATGGTCCAGCAGGTGCTCAACAATCTCTCTGTGTCCCATGTAGGCTGCCGCAATGAGTGCGGTCCTTCCTTCATTATCAGCCTTGTTGACTTCTGCTCCATGCTGTAAAAGGTTAAGGACAATATCCTCATGACCTCCCCATGCTGCAGCTCGCAGTGCAGTTCTGCTGTCTGCATCTGCACAGTCAACCTTAGCACCTGCATAGAGGAGTGCTGATACCACTTCAGAGTGACCCCCCCAAGCTGCAGATCTTAATGCTGTCCACCCATCATGATCTGTATGGTTGATGTTTGCATCACAGCCAATCAGGCAGTTAACTACCTTGGTATGTCCTTGTCTGGCAGCAAGTGTGAGTGGTGTCTGTCCATGGTTGTCCTCAAGTTCCATATTGGCACCTCTGGAAATGAGCAGATTAACCACATCCAGATTGCCACTGTACGCTGCATTAGCCAATAGAGTCCGTCCACTTGGGTCGCTTTGGTTAACCGAGGCACCGTTGTCAAGCAAAGTGCGGATAGAATCCTCTCGCTCCAGTGCTTGCTGAACAATGCACGAAGCATGATCATCCTCATTGCTGATGTGAGCTCCAGCTTTGACCAGAAGCTGCAAAACCTCCTGCTCTTTGGGAATGGATGTAGAGAGAGAGTCTTTTGCAGGTGTGCCGTTCCACACCATCCACAGAGCCAGGTTAAAAGGTTCAATCTGCAGGTTGGAGTTGATCAAGTGAAAAGCAAACTCCTGCACCTCCAGAGGTTTGAGCTGTTTGGCTCTACACGTATAGCTCATAGCCATCATGCGGTGACCCTCAGCAGCATTGCAAAGGTACTTCTGAGTGCAGTGCTTAACATCAAGTAGCCACTCTGCAAAACTGTAGTGGAAAAGAATCTTGGTACCTCCAAGCCCATCCACAAGCAATTTGGAAAGAATGTCCATCTTTTTCTGAAACTCCTCCATGGTCAGAGTCATGTTTTTAGTCCAGACTGCGTGATACAGCTCCTTCACTGTCAAAGGCCTGCATGTGGCCAGAATGACGTTCAAGATGGGTTGTACTTTGGCAAATTGTTTTCTGACAAAAAGTCTTTGACAGAGCCACAGGTAGAGTCCGTTTAGTGTCCCCGGGATGTCGCGGATCTCACGGAGCATGATGAAGTTATCAACCACGCCATCCAGGACACGCTCCAGGTACAAGAAACAACCACTGCTCTTAATGTGGAGCTGGTTCAACATTTCTGCGGTCTCCTTGGTCAGGTGTTGCCGTAGTGCCTCTTCTTGGTCCAGCCTATGCAGGATGTATTGCTGAACATCCTTAACAATGTAAGCTTTGCGTAGGTCATCCAGACTGATTTTGCGGAAACCTGCAAAAAAATAAAAAAAATGAGAAAGAAAGAAATGTGTTCTTTTAGTGTTCTTTCAGTTTAAATGTCCTCAGTTACAGTTTACCAGAGACCCGGTGCAGTGTATTACACAAGGTCTACAAGAGACTGGAATCTACTGGAATGATCACTGGAATAAACACAGTATATTTCATACTAAACATCACATTGTAACTTTGCATTCACCCAATGACCCCTCTGGCCAGCTGGATTCTAACAGTTTCCACATGTATACCCAGAACTCCGATGTTAAATTACGCAAACACACAAATATATGCAAACATTACAGTACTAAAAGCAGCCCTTCCAGGCCAGACAACACGGTCATGCACAATGTACAAAACATGGTTCCAGTTCACCCTTAAAGGATGAAAGGTCTATTTATATAGCAGGGATAAATGGAATTTTATCTTCTCACACAAAATAAACAGCCAACAAGCTGTAGAAGTTCCTGTAACCAAACCATGAAACGCGAAGGAGTCTGAACAGTTCCTAGTTTTACTATACTTGCTAAAGATGCATTGAGGAAAAGCCCTTCACTATAAACCCTTGTGTTTAGTAATCAGTATTTGCAGGAACAGAATCACCACAGTAGGTCATCTTGTGCTTGATAAGTGCAAGTTCCATAATTTTATCTATGGCCAGGCAAAAGGAAGGAACAGTTTCCCTTTGGAAGCACATCTCAGCACGTCTGGAAGCCCGAGGTCAATTGAGGCATTTACACATAGATTTTATTTACTGTTCCCATGCTAGCTAGCTCAAGCTGGGGGAAAAAAAAAGCAGTGCATGCAAACTCCTACAGATCAGCTAGCATATTTCTCAGTCTTTATCCAGATTGTGCTGCTGGGAAAGCAATGAAAGGAATTCTTTGTTTTTAATTAATTGTGTGTGTGTGTGATAAAGTATCAGAACTGTTATATTATCTGCCAGAAAGGCAGATCTTAAGCTGAGCATTTTAGCCTTAGATCCGGTTAATTAAGACCTTTAAATATGATGGTCAGTTACTTTGACTTAAAATGGAACCGATACTAAAGGACATGAATAAAAAAAAAAAAAAAGAAGATATATGGTGTCATGAGTTTTGCATAGTAGCTCTTGGCAAAGCAAAGGCTTCTAAATTATTTTAAAAAGTACAGAAAATATGTAAAAAAAATCGATGTATGTATCTGTGAAAAAGATTCTGAACATTTTCAGCAGAATGGACTGTGTTTACTGTCTTGTTAGCAGTTGTTTTTGCAATTAGTTGGGTATTTTCCATGACACGTCCCATCGGACTGCATCCATTTCCAGTCTCATTGACCTAGACCTCCACCTCAACCCAAACATACACACTGGCCGTTCATGGGAGAGAGGGTCTGGGTGTTTGTCTCTGGGAAGAGGAAGAGGCCTTCTAGGGGAAAGAAAAGGAGGTGATGCTTGATGGCTGACCCATAATCCACATTGGCCCGCCGGCTTGTTTGTATAAAAAAAAAAATTTCCTTGTCTGTTTGAAGATGCTGTCTGTATGTTTCGTTTGGAAGTCTGCCATGAATTACATGGTTCATAGATTTAAGAGAGGATTGAAACATTCAAAGAAACAAAACAATATATATATATATGACCAAATATAACACCGATGTTATGAGACAACAATGTCAATCCGAGACACTTCTAAGCCAGCGACACAGTGTGTTATGTTCTTAGCTGGATACCATAAACCAAAGATGCTGACCTACAATTTCCACTTGAGTCATCTACCGCGCCACACTAATTCATGGATTACAGGAGGCGTCTGAATTGCACTTAAAGCAGTCTGATCCTCGTCACATCCATGCTGAAGATGTCCAGCCTTTTTCCACACTTTCAACCGCTGAAGAATTTAATGGCATTAGACAGAAGTCGTCCAACTGTGCAATCTTTCTTTTTATTCCACTAAAAGCTTTCACAATGTGCAATTTGATGTGATTTTTCTTCCTAGAACATAGATCTGTAAGATGATTTAGAAAGTGCTGCTCTGTTAATGGGTGTTCTTTAGTTCTTTGCCTACAATGAAGCTTCCAAATGAACCTTTTCCTTATGAGAGTGCATTTCAAATACTTCTTTTACTTCCTCTGTCTAGCTACCTTGATAGGAGAATTAACATACGGCAGACAGATTTGGCTTATTTTAATCTTTTAATGCACTGCAGCCGGCAGGAACTAACTAGTTTTTTTTTTTTTTTTTAGATGTTTCCCCAATGTTAAAGTAACTATAAACGAATGCATGTTTTTTTATAGGGAATTAAAAAAATCTAATCGATGCTTAAAACCCTTAGGGGCTTCTTACACCTGGTCACTTCATGAGTTGTCTGTGATCCGATAGCTATCCGATCGTAAAAAGACCAGGTCTAAATGCCCTCCGAAACGTTTTCGAGACAGATATAAATCCGATCGTTCAAACCCCTTCAGGAGGTGGTCTGGACGCATTTCAGATGAAATTGGACAGGTGTAAATGCATGTGGTTGTTCAAGCCACATACGTCAGCGCTATACTTCTCCCAAACGGAAGTACGTCACTCGCAGGTGACACGTGAGTCGTGCATCGCACCAGAAACAAATATGTTTTCCCACCAGCGCTGGCTGGTTGGGTCTTAAAATGCACTGCTGCCGCCAGCGAAAATGCAGCAAACAGTAAATGATGTTTTTTTGTAGCAACCACATACACCAAAGCGTGTTCCATTTCAATTACCCCGGAAATGAGGTAAAATATATTTGCATTTTGGGCGGGAGTAGAAAGATCGGATCGATATCCGATTCGCCAAGACGTATTTATGTGGCCTAATGTAAATGGAACACTTTTAACAAATCAGATAGCTATCGGATCAGAGAAAACACATGTAGTGACCAGGTTTAAAAAGGCCCTTAGATTTTAAGATGAGACGTAATCCAAGTTACTACACAACTTACTTTCTGACTTTAATGCTTTAAGACGCAGTTTATCCTTTTAATCTTTGTGATGATGAATTTATGTGACGACTTAAGGACTCTACAGTCAAAACAGTGTGTTAATAACTTGATGAACTGGAATCATACTACAATGTGAAGTCAAGATTATAGCTCTCGTAAAGTGAACTATAAATACATAAATAGTCTGGAATGAAAGAGTCCTGTTGTTTTAATGCACCTGAAGACACAGCTGACTAACACACTCATACAGACTGAGACAGGTGAATCCAAAACACTGTCTGACTCACATGATCAGAAGAGGAGGACAAAGCGCGACTCATCCTACAGTACCACGTTCGTCCTCCACACGCCCTCGCTGTACTACTGAATCATCAAACACCGTGCTGTAATTATACTCGACTCGCTCCAGGCTTTACATGACATCAGCTTACATGCGGGGTGGTCCGTTCCGAACACATGAAGCCCACACCGGGGATGTTGAAAAGTGAACACCCACAAGAGCCATCTGTAAGTCTGTAAGTTTGCTTCAAACTGAAGTTTTGAAAAGGAATTCTATCCAAGAGTCCTGAAGGGGAGACTGAACGATGGACATATTGTTGCGATGTTACTTTGTAAACGACAACACAAAATACGGTACTGTTTACCAGTAAATTGGATTTTGGTGTAGATCTGGCAGCCCTCCGCAGATGTTCGAGTAACACGAATGCGTTTCCTTTTACGACTCATATGTGTAAAGTCTCCAGTGCCAGACGGGAAGCTGCAACTTACGATATATATACAGTACAGACCAAAGGTTTGGACACACCACCTTTTCAACAGGACAATGACCCCAAATACACCTCCAGGCTGTGTAAGGGCTATTTGACCATGAAGGAGAGTGATGGGGTGCTGCGCCAGATGACCTGGCCTCCACAGTCACCGGACCCGAACCCAATCGAGATGGTTTGGGGTGAGATGGACCGCAGAGTGAAAGCAAAAGGGCCAACAAGTGCTAAGCATCTCTGGGAACTCCTTCAACACTGATTTCAGGTGACTACCTCTTGAAGCTCATCAAGAGAATGCCAAGAGTGTACAAAGCAGTAATCAAAGCAAAAGATGGCTACTTTGAAGAACCTAGAATATGACATATTTTCAGTTGTTTCACACTTTTTTGTTATGTACGTATATAATTCCACACGTGTTAATTCATAGTTTTGATGCCTCAGTGTGAATCTACAATTTTCATAGTCATGAAAATAAAGAAAACTCTTTGAATGAGAAGCTGTGTCCAAACCTTTGGTCTGTACTGTATATTTATTTATTTATTTATTTTTAGGGGTGGCACGGTACATGAAAAAACACCCGAACCGTTCGGTTCGCTTGTCTCGGTTCGGTTCGTGTTTGGTTGGTTTGGAATGGTTCGAAGCATGCACGATGTAGCCCCGTGCTCAGATTCGACTTAGACAGTTTCGCGTGAACATTCTGTACATATAGACAGTAAAAGTTGAGTATGGAGTGCTGCAGAAATGGCAAGTGGAGGAGATAATGAAGGCTGCCCGGAGTTGGCGGATGCGCCAGCGTCGTTCAAATCCGGCGTGTGGGAACATTTTGGATTTCATGTTACTTACGATGACAACGGCAATAAAACAGTAGATAGAACTGCGACTGTGTGCAAGCATTGTGCAAAATGCATTCAATATGCTAATGGCAACACTTCTAATATGTCAGTTGTGTTAACATGATTAAACTTATGCTTGACTTTATGATTATGGCCTTTGCTATTGTTATAGCCTCATTATATTATGTTATTACATTATATTATATATTTATGTTTCAAATATTTGGACTTGTTTAAAAGACAGAGCTTGTAAGAGTTCCTCTCTATTTCTTTAATTTTTTTTTTTTTTGTAAGAGCTACACTGAAGTTGGCAGATTGATAAATGCGAGTTCCTGTAGAAATAA
Organism: Tachysurus fulvidraco; assembly: GCF_022655615.1. Lineage (NCBI taxonomy): Eukaryota > Metazoa > Chordata > Actinopteri > Siluriformes > Bagridae > Tachysurus > Tachysurus fulvidraco. The sequence goes on from NC_062532.1 coordinate 6,107,504, forward strand.
CAACACACATTCTCCTTTTTTTTTGCCAAATAAACGAAAAGCATGTCATCAAGCAAGCAATGTCTTCTCTCTTGCTGTATCAAAATCTCACCTAGCTTTTACTCAGAGATGGTCCCCATAATGTGCTTAAAGTCAAGTCAAATTCAGTTAGTGCATGATTACATTACAAAAAATGTTAATACTGTTATCCTAAATTGTGGATAATTAAGCTAATAAGCTATATATCAGATGCTGAAGGAAATTTCTGGAGTGGTGAAGTATATTTTATAAATAAAGTAAACGATAACAAAATCTTTTGACGTTAATTGTGCCTAAAATCTGATTGACATGCCCTCCTTTGTGTAACACAAAATAGATGGCAAATAAATCAAATTTAGGGTGGAATTTAAATATCTGACTCAAGACCAACAACGTCAATAAACATCAACATTGTCACATTTGTTCACACGCCACATGGCCAGTGGACAGAAAGATGTACTCAGATTATCGCAAGGTTCTGAAAATCAGCTCAAGTTACTATTAGTCCTAGTACTATTAATCCTTATCCTTCAGCTGACATGTTTAAGGCAAACTTTATCATCAATATTTTAAAATCACTTCGCTTGGATGTTTACACCGTAGGCGTAGACCTTACTCTGACCTTAATGAAGAAAAAAAAAAATCTTGGCTCTTTTACACACGTGTGCGCACACACACTGCTAGCAGCTGCTGTGCTGATTGGAATGAGAGATGGAGTTCGGTGTGTTTAGCCACACCTGCTGCTGTTTAGGCAAAAGGATCCTCAGATTTTGCGCTACACACAGGCACTGTTCAACCCTCACAGTGATCAGATGACAAACCATAGACAGACGCTGTGTGTGTGTGTGTGTGTGTGTGTGTGTGTGTGTGTGTGTGTGTGTGTGTGTGTGTGTGTGTGAGAGAGAGAGAGAGAGAGAGAGAGAGAGAGAGAGAGAGAGAGAGAGAGAGAGAGCCATAAGGGATCTCAGTCTTGGATGTCAGGGTAGCATTTGGAAGCAGCAGCATCCCAAATGGACCTTGTTTTTCTCAACAAGCCATCTCAAGGCCATCAGAGCCAAAATGAAAACAGAAACATTATCTCTCTCTCTCTCTCTCTCTCTCTCTCTCTCTCTCTCTCACACACACACACACACACACACACACACACACACACACACACACCTCCTTTCTGGCATCTGTTACACACGAATACGTGGACAGACAGTCGGAAAAAAAAAATAAAAAATCCCCTTCACTTTATTGTATCGGTTTCCAAAACGTTAGAGAGTCACACTGCTCTAAAAAGTCAGACGAGTCCTAAAGCTCTTCTGATTGGCTGAAAGCAGCCTAAACAAAACTACTGGTGCACAGATTGGTGTTTGGACATCAACATCTAACACCGTGTTTTGTTCCAACGAGGGCTATTCTGACAATGCGCTTGTTCTAGTGTCTTTACTTAACATTTATGGAAGGAGTCTCCATTGTCAGCGAGGACTGATTTAGAAGTCCTTAGGATTAATGCCAAAGCTGTGACCATGGCAACAATAAAAAAAAAAAAAAAAGAAAAAAAGATGTGACTTTGTTCTCACATTGAAGCCAACCATTTAAAGTATTTAGAAAATGCAGTATATTTAAAGGTGATAATTTGAGAGAGAGAGAGAGAGAGAGAGAGAGAGAGAGAGAGAGAGAGAGAGAGAGAGAGAGAGACAGAGAGAGAGAGAGAGATTTATTAAAAGAGAAAAGACTGAGAAGGATAGACAAAGAGTTGAGTGACAGAGAAGGACGTTGGCGGTGACAAGGATTGAGAAAGAAACAGATTGAGTGAGATGGTGATGAGAAGAAAAACATGACAAAGGAGTTGAGAGAGAGAGAGATGCAGATAGACTCACTGTACAGTATTCAGATGTTTTATTATTTTATTTATTTTTTACTCTTACTGATGTAATTGCAGTGAAACAGGACAGATTTGCTCACATCTCTCTCTCTCTCTCTCACACACACACACACACACACACACACACACACACACACACACACACACACACACACACACACACACACACACACACACACACACACACACACACACCTCTTTCAATGTCCACATGCTTTATTTATCCCGTATCTTGTACTCTCTCCTAATTTTATTTCCTTACAATGTCATTTTCCGGCTCAGTTTTATTCCATCTGTCAATCAAGCTCCTTGGGGAGGGATCATCTACAATCACTGGGTTGTCTACTTGTGAGCTGTTAAAAATGCTTTGGCTGAACCATAAATATTGGCACCTTTGTAAATGCTTAAAAAAATGGTCATATCACACACACACACACACACACAAAAAAAGATTGCATCATTTGAAATTTTGTCTCATGCCATAATCAGCATGTACGCTTAATCTCTTCACGTGAGCACGGCGAGTAACCGTAGCGCATAGTAATTCACGTAAACCTGGCAGTGTTCGGGATTTGCTCAGCATGGCTAGACAAACACTTTGCTTAATCACTTGTTTTTCCACAGGTTTTGTGCTTGGCTTAAACACTAAATCCTTTTAATAAAAGCCCTTTGTGTGTGTGTGTGTGTATATGAGAGAGTGTGTGTGCGCAAAAAATGTGCTCTGTTTCAGCAGCACATATGGATTGCCAAAGCTCATAAATCAGCGTGTATCATCATCGATCATGCACGTGGATAATACAGTAATCATCTTCTCTACTGTTTCCATTTATGCTCAATTTCAACAGGTGTGTGTGTGTGTGTGTGTGTGTGTGTGTGTGTTCCAGCAAAACGTCTGCAGCTTAACATGCACCTGCACATTTATTCACCTAATGTGAGAGTGCCATGTAGCTTAAAACATCACCTCCTCCGTGACACACTGGTGCGCTTAATCTCGCGCCAATACACTTTTATTCCATGCCAGTCACAACTAAAGCATATTTGATAACCTGTTATTAAGGACAGGCGCTGGCTTGCCTAACATAAGACCACAAGATCGCAGTCAGCCATTACTGCAGCGTCACTGGTGCAACACCTAGTGTAGGCTTCATTCGGCCGTTTTGGTTTCAATTTCCGACTAAACCTAAATTAAAAAGGATTACTGTTTCCATTAAGGCTAATATCAGGTCTTCCTTAGCTTCTTCTCCTTAGCTAATCTAACGCGGTGCTTTTGAAAACGGAAGAAAGCAAAAGTAGTTCCAACCTCAAACGTTTCAGTTTCTTTGTTCACACCTGATTAGAATTTCTGGTTCATTTGAGGCTTTATATTAGAATTTGTTTTATTCATGTTCGGTATTGAATGTCTTTGTGATATCACGCTCCACACTGGTGCTTAATACTGTATAAAGCTGTATATGGAAGTAGATATTAACCTACAAGGCGCTATATATA
>NC_062532.1:6115882-6165882 GCF_022655615.1 Tachysurus fulvidraco
GAGTTGTTCATGGTGGGAGGACAGAAGCTCGCCTATGCTGCGTGGGTTCAAGGGGCCGGAGCTCGACTCCGTCCCTCCACCTTTCATCCCCTCGTCTATGGAGTCGACGAGCAGAAACAGGGCCTGAGGAGGAGGAGTGCAGCTCAAAAGTGGCAACAGCACACACCTGAGTGTGTGTGTGAGAGAGAGAGAGAGAGAGAGAGAGAGAGAGAGAGAGAGAGAGAGAGAGAGAGAGACAGAGAGAGAGAGAGAGAGAGAGAGAGAGAGAGAGAGAGAGAGAGAGAGAGAGAGAGAGAGGCGATTAAGTCAGGAAATTCAAGAAAATGAAGTGTTTTGTCTCTTAATGCTCTAAAAGGTTTTTGTACAGATTGGCATAATTAGTATTTCCTCCACTCCACAGTGACACCATCATTCACTAAATAATAAAAGCCAGCTAGCTACAGAAAGCTTAATAGCTAGAGAGCTAGCTAATAGAGAGCTATCTATGGTTCGCTAGTCCATCAATAACTTCAGTGTTTTATTTTAATAACCCGTTCAAAAGAAACCTTAGCTATATCGAGAATTTTTTTTTTTTTTCACTTCCCATACCTGGTGAGCACCAGCACTATCTAGAACTTGCTTCCCAACATCTAGATTATGTTTCTCAGACACTGGAGAAAAAATATATATATATATCTCTGAAGTAAAGTACACTATGAATCCTGAGCATGTATGTTCCAAGAGCCTTCATCATCATTGGATTATTTGGATTGTGTTTCCCATTCGTGTCCCTGCTTCATCAGCACACCGTCTCATTACACACAGAGATCTCTCATAAAATTGTGTTCTTCAGTCAGTTTCACAGCACTGTCCCATAAACCTGGTCTCTTTCCTGTTGGTCCTGTTTGTGCTGTAACTTAACAACATCTGAAGATCATTTTGAAGGCTGTGTTCTATAACAGCTTTAGGACGCACGACAAACTTATACAGACTTGTATGGTTTAGATGCTCTACATTTATGCATATATGCTCGTCGAAGGTGAGGCTGGCTTGAAAGGAGTCTCCAGTGTCGGTGCTGTAAAAAAAAAAAAAAAAAAAAAAGCGGTGAGGTTTCTGACACAAGAACACGTGCTGTCTCGGGGCGATAACAGTCACAGAAACCCCACTTCATCACACGATGATTATTTTCATATAATGGCATGTTTCATCCTGTTTGTCTTTGTGCATGCTATAATTCACTTCACTGAGTTCTGAGTCAGACAAACCTGTAGCTCTGAGTGAAGAACTTGCTTATACTCTCTCTCTCTCTCTCTCTCTCTCTCTCTCTCTCAGTCTTCCTGTCCTTGATATATTGATGGGTGCGAGATGAGCGCTGACTCAGCTGTGCATGTGGGACAGGATATAATCAGTAACTCACTCTTCTGCCATTCTCAGAGGGACAGCGAGAGCTGGATAAGCAGAACGCCGGTTAGTAAAGATGTTCAGCGAGTATGTAGGTGCACTGTCCTAGTTTGAGTGATTTGCGAAACTACCGCAGTGTGCGTGCGGAATCTTTCCGATGGTACAAGTATAGAGCACAGTCCAACGTAAAGAGATGGAAAGTCTAGAAAAAGGAAAATCCAGAAAGACTCATAGGTTTGAGGATATATGAATGTATTGTATTGTCTCTTTCTCTGTCTCTATCGATCCCATCTATCTCTCAACCCTAATTAAATAACCTAATTGCTGAAATTTGTGTCTCTGGAAACATGAGACTTTTTTTTTTAATCTTTTAAATAAGCAACAAATCAACTTGAGAGGTTTATCCTGATTCCCTATAGCTACCCAGTGTGTACACACACACACACACACACACACACACACACACACACACACACACACACACACACACACACACACGCTGAGTCAACTCAGCCCCGAGCAGGAGACAAACACAGAAACACAATGAGAGTTGGTCTTGTCAGCATTGTGTTGTTTACATGTTTTAGTTAGCAGGTTCGCCGTCACCTTATGGCTGCTACGGCAACAACGAGAGAGAAACAGAGAGTGAGAGAGAGATAATATATATTAATAAAAATAGATAAATAAAAATAGTTTTTCTCTCACCACCAGTGCTAAATGACAGACTGCAATGTAATGCTGGGGCTGCTCTCTCTCTCTCTCTCTCTCTCTCTCTCTATCTCTCTCACTCACTCACACACACTCTCTTTCTCCCTCTCAGTCGCACTCCCTCTCTCTCTCGCTCTCAATCCTCCTACTCAGTGGAAAAATCTTCAGAAGCATCGATTACACTTGATCCCGTTCAACTACGTGGCATTCAGAAGCAAACGACACACAGATATTCCTGACACACACACACACACACACACACACATACACACACACAGTCTGTTTACTGGTTTATACACCTACCTAGGTCATCAAACAAGAACATTACATAAGAAATTCAGCACTTGGGATAATATGAGTCACTAGTCACTGTTTCCAGCGATTTGACCGATTCGACTGTCATGGCCACTGTACCTCACGTACCACAGAGACTCTGAAGTGAAGTTTCACGTCATCGGAGCATCGGTGTCACAAGTCAGTGCTAATAGCTTTTCTATTGAATAGGCAGTCTTTAATAGAAGCAATGTCTGATAGCATTCTCGTTCGAGTGCGACGGAAAAGATCTTTGTGGTTGGCTGCTTCGTCTCCTCACATAAAAGCCAACGTTGACTCGGTGCTCGATCAGGACCTCAGAGGCGTTCTACTGTGGGTTCTCCTGCTGGTGTTGATGTTTTAGAAATATGAGAAAATAGGAGAAAACTAACAAGAAAGCAAAAATAAGCGTGTAAACTCACATGTACAGTGTGAAATGATGTGCTGTTCGAATATTACGACTAGTTGCTTAGCAACAGACACCAATCAGAAATTGGACTTCGTGTGAATGTCTTATATCACATGCTTTGTAGTATCACAGAAGCCCCACGTGTTGTGTAATCATTACACAATTTGGAAGCATTCTTTTCTTCACCTATCCCAACAGGGTCAGCCACGATACCGAACCCCTGGAGCAGAGAGGGTTAAGGGCCTTGCTTAAGGGCCCAACTGTGGCAGCTTGGGCTAGAGCCCTGATCATCTAATCAACAACCCAGAGAATTAACCGCTTGAGTAACCCCTACTACAACAAGCATACTAATATAAACCTATGGACAATAGATCTGCCAGAGCTGGCTGTTATAGAAAACTGGTTCTGAATAGTCAGGATTGAGAATGCAGTTGTCTCTTTATATAATGGGAACAAATCATCACCTATCAAAATAATCTCCTGAGATGATTATCTTCTTTTGGTACTTCTGTACTGTTCTTGTCTGGTCCTGCACTTTGCGACGGATGAGCGCTATAACCTTAACACTCGTGTTGGTTTTACACACACAAACGGAGTTTAGTGTAAACAAAATAAACAGCTCTGTGGGAAACTGCGATCAGAATGGCGAAAAATCCTTGCGTGTGAACGCATCCTGCTGAGACAAGTCGACCGTGACGGGCGTCATATTTGGACAGAAACGCACACATTTGCTGCACAGATGCTTAGAAAACCTCTCTTTCACACATTAAAAGCAGAAAACCTGGTGTAAAACCTACATGTCAGTAAAACACAACCTAGATCTCTGTAGTGTGTGTTTGAGAAACAACGTTCAATGCAGTAAAGCTGCAAAGTCAAACATTAACACAGCAGACTAAACACTTTTAAGACAGCCTGCGAATGAACCGAAACAAAAGCCTGCTGTTGTTTGAAAAACACGGACAAGACTTTGAACGTGTGCTTATTTGTGCGTTTGATTTCGAGCTAACACGTCGCGAAAATGCAAATAAAACAGTTTGAACCTACACAGTGAACTTTGAAGATGCTCGCAGTCGGTGTTTATAGAGTTTCTCCCGACTGAGGTGATGACGGACTGTTACGTCTCAAAGGATCGACTGTTAAGACTGTCTTCACTCCCACTGGTAGTCGCTGCACAGATTCGCTCCATATTTGCATAAAGTTCAACGTTTCTCAACTTTGTCGCATCTTTGGTCACACGCGCGATAATGGATAGTATCCGAGCAACATAGCATTATTTTCTGCTTGGGAACCAACATCTATGTTTAGGGGTATTTTTTTTTATTACTTCTATTTAACTGTATTAACTTTATACTTATCATTCTGATAATGATTGCTAAACCGATGGAATATATCACAAGGAAGTTTGTGAAGTTCCTCACAGAAATGTCATTGAGGATTTCTGTCACATTGCCAAACTGCTCCGATAAGCTAATCTTCTAAAATCTCCGTTAATATAATTATTTTATAAAGTCTGAAATAACGTAGAATCTCTTGATTGGGAAGCTTGTGATTTTCTCAGACAGCTGTAGATGCTTAAAGAGAGCGAGGTATACACTGTAGTCATGCTCGTGTTGGGATGAACTGTACCAGCTGGCAGATGCTTTTATCAGGAGCTGTTTGGTTCAAGGACAGAAGAGCAGACAACCCGTCTAACAAAACACACACACACACACACACACACACACACACACAGACACACACACACACACACACACACACACACACACACACAGACTAAATACCAGCAACCTCAATTACAGCAAGGTCGGAAGCTCTGAATACACAACCAAGAACGAGTTTAACTTCAACAGTAATAATACACTAATCCTGTAATAAAACAGAGTCTAAAACAATATTTCGTTTGTACAGACGTATGTATATTGGATTTAAAGATATTAAATATATATACACGTATATATATATATATATATATATATATATATATATATATATATATATATATATATATATATATATATATGCACATGTATATATATGTGTGTGTGTGTGTGTATATATATATACACACACACACACACACACATATATATATATATATATTTCTATACATTTTTACAAACTTCTATACCGTTGTAATATGGAATTTGGATGTTAACAGCTTATACTATTAACAGAGTGAATTAAAATGAAATGAAAAGGATGAAGGGCTATGTAAACACAGGATAGAACCTAAAGGAAAAAATATAATTTACTACATATACGGTACAGACAAAAAATCTATACACAACTAAATTACTTGGTGATTTCTTAGTTTTTATTCAACTTTTTTATTTTGTTTTATCTATCCGTTCACTCTTTGCTCGTTCCACCGTCGGCTGCACCTTTCGCCTCGCTGCTTTGTGTTGATTACAAAAAAATCACGTCGTAAGTGAAGATTAATAGAGCAGAAAAAATTCAGACTTTTGGGCCTTTCAGTGTAACATCGATGTAGACATGTCAGATGTAATTCATGGGGGACTAATAGGGAGGAAAAGATTACAGTTTAACACATGAATTACTAATTCACACACACACACACACACACACACACACACACACACACACACACACACACACACACACACACACAATCACTACACGCTTGTTCCCACACCCATTGGCACAGAATCATGAACAGCTGGAACATCCGCTGTTATAAACGTCTGCACTGACCAACCACAATCAAGCGCATTATCAGAATCAGTGAGCACACAAGACTGATTATTAAGCTACTAAAAAGCATTAGCATCTGAAATAGCTTTAAAGACATGGTCCAGCTTGTTTCCTCTTATTTCCTTACTTAAACATGAAATGAAAATATTTCCTCCTGCCTATTTGTCTCAGCTGTCAGTGTCGACTAATGTTACACTAACGTTCACCGACATCAGTGACGTTGTGAAGGCGAATTTAAAGTGGAGTAATGTTAAATTTTTAGACTATGGTCTCGCTTGGGTGCAATACTACTGTCTCTTTTCACAACATAATACAAACTGCATTTCAAATTAGCTTCCTGTTAGCTTCATAGCTGGCATTATCTAAACTGAAAAGTGATAGTTTTGTCTACAGTGTTTTCTTTTTTTTTATTTACTTTCATCAAAACAAGTTTAGCTGCAATCATGCTAGGAATTTACCTCAGGAACTCAAGCACTACTTAAAACCACAGCTAGCAAAACCTAAACCTTTAAAGGTGCCCTTCCACACAAAACCGTTTTTACTTGTATTTTTTGATATGTGTTAGGTCCATATGTGTTTGTGTTGTGTTGGGAATGTGAAAATGTTCTGCTACCTCCCCTGTCAGTTCTAGCCACTGAAAAGAAATAAGCGGAGAAATCAGATCAGTTAGAAAAGCTGAAAAGCTGCTCAGTGCGACGTGGAATTGATCAAGCTCATTACTATTCATGAGCTCTCCCACTTGAGACCGCGCCCACTGCATTCGTGTAGCTCAGTGAGTTTCCTATACAGCATGGATGGCTGAACGCCAATATACCTGAAGAAGTCATTCTGCCACAATTCCAGGTGATTGTAAACAAAGTTCCTCTAGCCTAGGCTACTTATTGCGCTGGGTGAATGAATAGTCATGCTCTCATATCCTAGCGGTTAGCCAATCGGAGCCAAGCGGCATAGCTCGTTGAATATTAATGAGAACTGGCGCAAATCGAGCTGAGTCTTCCTGCAGGCTTTCTATACCACACTAGAATGGCTTGAAACAAGGTAACCAAGGCATTTTTTCCACAACAGATGTTACAGAGTCCATGGTAAACTTCAGACATTACCAAAAAAGTAATGAAATGCGTATGGCAGGGCATCTTTAAAGGTGTTTCCACACCTTTTAATTCCATATTCTGATACAGTCCGCAATGTTTTTTTTCTTTTTTAAGATGGACACAATGACTGGTCCTTCATTTTATCAATACAAGTACAGTTACACTCATGCTGCTTATTTATCTCAGGACTACAAGCGCTACTTAAAACATGTTGACTTTCTAGTACAAATTAAAGGAATATAACACAACAAAATAACAACTGACGACTGATTCAATAATTCATCATCAAGATACATAGTATATTACATAAAATGACTATCAACACAAACCAGTGATCTAGTAAAAGCTTTACACTTATTTGGTTTAAACCGAAAGTGGGAGACTTCGCATTTGGACATTTTCAAGTGACCATACTTTGGCAACGAGCCAGATGAATCAATAACTGTGTTGACCATTTACTCTACTATCCCCTCCTGTGTAAGTGTGTGTGCATTAAGTGACACCAGATGCTCGGACAAAGGGGTGTGTGTGCTTTCTGTAGCACATTCCAGTCCGAGGTACTCCAGCTGACCCAGTGCTCCAAAACAAGTCATGCGAGCTCTTTGTGTGTGTGTGTGTGTGTGTGTGTGTGTGTGTGTGTGTGTGTGTGTGCGCGCGCAAATAGTCCAAACTAGGTCAGCTAGCATAACCTGACTCCTGATCTAAGCTCAGTAGTATACATAATTAGCTGATATGTTGCTATCTCACATGTATCAAGTGGGAGTTTATTGTGTTAATATTAGCTACCTATAACATGCAATTAGATTTTAGCATCTCTGGACCCTATCAGGCTTTAGTGAGTCAAGCTATGTACTGACATCCATCAACTGACTAGCTTACATACAGTACCTGCATTAGCTATTAGTATGTTATTTGACCAATAGTTGTCACGTTTTGGATAGTTTTCTGGCCACAAGCATGGGAACCTTTAAGAACCTTTTATCAAGACCATTTTTACACTTGCCTGGAGCTTATAATTTATATGATCTCATCCTTGTTGATGCCCTTACAATTTGAAGACCAGGCCTATGTCCCATGACCGCTTGCAAGAGTACAACACAAACAGATAGCTCCATAATTATTCATACTTCTCATGCCAGCCTATTTAGATCCCCTCATATTCACCAAATGTGTAACCCTACATTACATGACTGGCACTTATTGTACTATATATATATATATATGAGACACGTGCTTGACTTGACTGATGTTTCTTGAGACGGTTGCTGAGTGAACATAGTGTTTGCGTTTTATGCTACTCACCTTTTAAATGCCTCGCTCGGGTTCCTTTCACACTCTCCAGGCTTCAACGTGTTCTGGATGGCAGAGTCACGAATTTTCTCCTCATACTGTGGTATGAGCCCACTTCTGCAGATTTGTGTCACGAGGCCTCGTATGAACCCACTTACGCACACCGTGTCAGAATCGTCAGCGCGGCAGAAGTGAAATGCAAGGCAGAATTGGCTTAAACCGCGATGATTGCCGTGCTGTGAGTTTGGCCATAGCAGCTCAGTGCAAAGTGCTGTTTTGCCGCTTCCTGGTCCTCCAACCAGCAAAACGCCCCATGATCCTGATTTCCCTGCACCTGATGAGGGGCCACCCCCTGAGATGGGCGGACCTTCCCTTCCTGAGCTGCAGGAAATGCCAGTTTTCTCCTGGAGGCAGTGCTGGATCTTGTGGAAAACCCACTCCCGGCAGTAGAAGCGCTTTCCCTGCAGTAAACTCGTCTGAGCCATGGTAACGGATTTATGGCTAGCTAAGCACACAGCAACCCATTGCGCCACACATGCACGCTTCGAGGACGCATCAGGTTATACAGTGATGGTCCTTCATGAACAAAAAAAGACAAAATCACATCAAAGGAATGGAAAAGGCTCAGGGGAGGGTAGGTTGCAGGTTCAGCCTACAGTGCAGATTTCCCGATTTTCCAATAAATGTAGCATGTTGAGCAAATGTTCACGTTATTATATCATTATTAGTTACTGTAGGCAGTGTTTAATATCCAGGTCCTGGAGGGTTCATAGTGTCCATATCATGAGTCATTTCACTGATGACTTTCTAAGAAGAAAAAAAAATCAGAAGGTTTTAGCACAATCATAGAAATTGATTCAGAATTAAACAAACGTCCTAAATAAGCTTTCCGATTAAGCAAGTGGTTACATTAGCCTACATCTTAATCTAGCCATTCATCATACAGTATTGCTTATAGAATTGTCCACACAGGAATATCGTATGTTCAATCCCTGTACTAACATCTAAACATCAGTAAAACAGCGTGATCAGTACCTTACCATATAGCATGCTAGCTAGCTGTAAAGCCAGCTCATTAGCACTTATTAGCAACCAATACTGTAGCTAAATGTAATGTAAAGAAATTTTACATAATGTGAAATGAAGCAGCACACTAGATAGTTAGCTAGCTAGTTTGTGTAGCAATATTTAATGTTTGTTTCCATCTAAAACCTGGCACACAAATGTAAATACATAAAAATGCACCATTCTAAAAGCTTCGTGTGAATAAAATGATACTCAGAGATACTGAATCAATATGTTAACACTATATTTAATACATTTTAGTAGATTGATACTACAAATACTTTGATACACCAACTCTTCAGTACAATGATATTCTGAGGTAGTGGTTTGATTCATTAATTCTACAACACTATGGGTACTGATAGATCAATTCTGCAAGAAAGTGATTCTTGGAAACTGCAACATTAGTACAAAAATACTTCAGTATGATGATGCACTGCTGTATCAACACAACCACAATACAATGACACTCTCATACTTTCATATACACCAATACTGCAAATACGCCTTTAATCCTTTAATTACAAAAACATTAATAAGATCTGTCGTGTCTGCGGTATTAATGCATCACCACAGCAATACAATGACACTTGGATCGATTCTATGGATTATTTGGTGTACACCAGTACTTCAAATACTCTGATACATGGCACGAGGGGCAGTAGTGGCACAAGCAGTTAAGGGTCTGGGTTGTTGATTAGAAGATTGGGGTTCAATGCCAACAGTGTTAGCTGGGTTCAAGGCCTTGGTGTTCCACGGGAGCTGTATCACACCTGAACCTATGCTTTGATCCCAGTTTGATTCACTAATACTATGAAACTACAGTATAATGATCAGTGCATCAGTACTAAAGGTATACTGCACTTCCCTGTAAGTCTGTTTCATGTCTTATGGACTGTCCCTGTAAGTCTGTTTCATGTCTTATGACTGTCCCTGTAAGTCTGTTTCATGTCGTATGGACTGTCCCTGTAAGTCTGTTTCATGGCTTATGGACTGTCCCTGTAAGTCTGTTTCATGTCTTATGGACTGTCCCTGTAAGTCTGTTTCATGTCTTATGACTGTCCCTGTAAGTCTGTTTCATGTCTTATGGACTGTCCCTGTAAGTCTGTTTCATGTCTTATGGACTGTCCCTGTAAGTCTGTTTCATGTCTTATGACTGTCCCTGTAAGTCTGTTTCATGTCTTATGGACTGTCCATGTAAGTCTGTTTCATGTCTTATGAACTGTCCCTGTAATTCTGTTTCATGACTTATGACTGTCCCTGTGAGTCTGTTTCATGACTTATGACTGTCCCTGTAAGTCTGTTTCATGTCGTATGGACTGTCCCTGTAAGTCTGTTTCATGGCTTATGACTGTCCCTGTAAGTCTGTTTCATGTCTTATGGACTATCCCTGTAATTCTGTTTCATGACTTATGACTGTCCCTGTAAGTCTGTTTCATGACTGTCCCTGTAAGTTTGTTTCATGTCTTATGACTGTCCCTGTAAGTCTGTTTCATGTCTTATGGACTATCCCTGTAATTCTGTTTCATGACTTATGACTGTCCCTGTAAGTCTGTTTCATGACTGTCCCTGTAAGTTTGTTTCATGTCTTATGACTGTCCCTGTAAGTCTGTTTCATTATCAATACTTCGATAATCGCGGCGACTTCAAAAATCACATCAAAATCCATTTCTTTCTCAAGAAACTGTAGTAAACACCTATGAAGCCAAGTTATTCAGAGCACATGGAGATATAGAGATTTCTGGAAATGACCCAAAATGAAAATATTTGTTTTTAAAAAAACCTTTTAAACAGTTATCTACAACAAAAATAAAACGAGTCGCCTGTATTATTCTCCCAGCTCTTTCTGTAACGTTGATCCCTTATATGAGCAAAACGCTTTTTATAAACAACACAAGAAACGTTGTGCTGCCAGTGTCGCACGTCTCATCTGTTAGCATACAACAATCCTATAATACCGTACACTAACTTCAGTCTAACATGCACTATACGTATTTTTCTCTTCTTTTTTATTCTCTTGATGCATTTTGTTTTCTGACCGTCGCTTTTTTTCTTCTTCTCTCACCTCTCACTCACTCTCTGCTTCTCCATAAAAATGCAGACGAGATCGTTTAAAATCCGATTCCGGAAAAAATATCCGTCGTTAATTTGTTAGTGCAAAAAAAAGAAAAAAAAAAAAAAAAAGAAAGGAAAAAAAAAGAAAAAAAAACACCGACTTTTATTTTTTCATATCTTGCTTTTTCGCCCCCGCTCTTTATAGTCGCTCCGCTCTTTTCTTCCAGCGGGACACCGGAGCGCTCGCGCATACAAAACAGACACAGAGGTGGACTGCTTGCAGCGTTGCCAGATCCTCATACACAAAACCCATTTAACATATTTTGAACCCATTCTTACTATGGCTATGAGTTCTGAATTTTTATTTCAAAAGTCGGTTGTTTGCCGTGACTTTGTCTATTTATACACACAACTATTCTTTACGACACTGCATTTTTATTAAATATGTATATATAAAATTTACATATATTAACATCATGTATTCTATACATTTTTTGATTTTTATTTATTTATTTTTTTTACATTACGACTTTTTACGTAGTGGGACATCCGTCTGACATTTAATATAATTTAAATCTAATAATCCAAACTATATACATTGAATTACGGGTTTAGACTTTTTAAACTCAAACATTGGAATTTCCCAGAAAACCTGGCAACCCTGAATACTACGTCACTGTGCTGGAGACGGAAGTAAATTCCCAAATCGGAAAACGAAAAAGCTTGCTTGAATTCAAATGTTTATCTCCTGCAAATAAATAAATAAATAAATAAATATAATAAATAAATAATAATAATAAAAAAAATTAACAAAAAGTTATTCAGATATATTATTTCTGTACTCTAGGTTTGGTTTGGTTGCAGATATGTCGTCATTTCCGGTTATTACGGCTATATATATCCCCCCACCTTTTACAGCTAATCAGATGTGTAGTTAACTAGTCGAAGAAATCTCTTCGATTTCCTTCCTGGCGATGATAAGCAGCATATTTTGTGATTTATGGATATAATTGTAATTTATAGCTTGGTAGCAAATAAAAAATAATTAGAAATATATTTAGTCAGTTGTAAACAAAAGCCTGTGACTGCAGTGATCGTTGGATTTCCCAGAAAAGGGAGCTGGAATTTGGGGTTTTACAAATATTAAAATATTTAAACTTACACACCTCACAGATATAACATTAACATCATCAACAGGTGAAGTGAATAAAGTTGATTATATTATTATAATTTCATCTGTTATGGTGGGGTGTATTAGCAAATTAACAGTCAGGTCTCAAAGTTGATAAAACGGAAAATCTGTAAGCTTAAGGATTTCAGGGACTTGAACAAGGCCCAAACTGTGAAGGCTAGACTACTGGGTCATTGTGGGGCATTTCTGGTATGCATTGGTAAGTATCTACCAAATGTGGTCCAAGGAACCGGTCTCATAGGAACCTAAGGGCCTTTTTACACCTGGTCACTTCATGTGTTTTCTCTGATCCGATAGCTATTTGATTTGTTAAAGCTGTTCCATTTACATTAGGCCACATAAATACGTCTTGGCGAATCGGATATCAATCCGATCTTTCTACTCCCGCCAAAATGCAAATATATTTTACCTCATTTCCGAGGTAATTGAAAGGGAACACGCTTTGATGTATATACTTAAATATACTTTTGTTTCTATATGTTTTACAAAGCTTTTGTTGGATGCTTTCATCAGCAATAAGTGCCTGAGTGTCATCCATGTTATTTGTTTCTGGCGCGATGCACGACTCTTGAGTCACCTACGAGTGACGTACTTCCGTTTGGGAGGAGAATAGCGCTGACATAAGTGGCTCCAACAACCACGTTCAGTTCGACACCTGTCCAGTTTCATCTGAAATTCGTCCCAGACCACCTCCTGAAGTGGTTTGAACGATCAGATTTATATCCGTCTTTAAAACGTTTCGGAGGGCATTTAGACCTGGTCTTTTTATGATTGGATAGCTATCGGATCACAGAAAACGCCTGAAGTGACCAGGTGTAAAAAGCTCCTAAGGCTCCCTGATGCACGTGGGGAGTGAAGGCTAAGCCCTCAAGTCTGATCCCACATAAGATCTGCTGTAGCACAAATGACAGCAATAATTCATGACGCCTAAGATAGAAGAGTCAGAAAACACACTGCATCACAGTTTGTTCTTTATGGGGCTGCCTGGCTGCAGACTGGTCAAAGTGCCCATTCTGAACCATAAATCCTAAAGGTTTGAAGTGGATTATTAAAGAAATTAAACAAATATGACACAGCAATGACCGTAAGAAGCTGTCCAACAAGAATCCGTGTTTGTTCAAGGAGCCAATAACTCACAGAAGCAACCATATTGGCAAAAGGATTGAATACACTCCTTTACACACTGTATATCTGAAGAAAAATAAGTAACCTTAAAATGATTATCAGGTTCTGTTATTCCTGATCTTGTTTACTTATCTTTAGGCAATGTGTAACATTAATAATACATTATTGTTTGTTAACTTTTTCTAATTATTACTCTTTTTTTTGACACTTTAACATTAATCTTCATTGGCATCCAAGACATTTTGTAATGAAATTCTGAGTTTGTTAGATTTGTTTAATGGTTTCCTATATTACCCACAATGCTGTTGTGTAGTAATGGAATTTTACTCTCACTTCATGTGTACCAAAAAGAAAAAGAAAGTAATGCAGCAGTAATAAAGCTTTAGTCTTTCAGTCTGTCTACTGTAGCTCTCTAACTTCCTGTTTTTATCTTTTACATTATTAACTAGCTGAACCGGACTTTCGGCTGTAACTCTCTAGATCTTCTACAAAGGATTTCTCATCGATATAAACATGTTTTCATTGTAATTGTGCTACTACTTACGATATGTTTTCCGCACATTGGATTTTGTCTTCTCACAGTCCATTTTTCATCAAGTACATCACAATTACACAACACTAATTACATCAACTATTCATCATTAATGACTTTTGTTTGATAGGCTACAGAGTGATCATAATTTTATTTGAACGCTTGTCCAGGTTAAAAATCTTCCCCCATTGAAATAATTCTCCTTTGAACTCAATCTTATCTGCTGTGTAATTTGCACACTTTGTCTGTTTTCAGCTGTTTCTCTTTCTCTCTCTTTCTCTTTTTTTTAACAGCACTTTAAAACACCCACACAGCAATTTAGACATCAAACTAAATGCCTGCCATGATTTGCACGTACCAATTCAATTTCTGCAGTGCAACGGCCATTTTAAGCTCCCAATCCTTAAAGCAAACTGGAAACCCACTTGGCTGTTGCCCAGGCTATCTGACCCAATCAGGGGAATTTGGATAATTACTGCAATTTTCCCTTGTCTTTGTGGCCAGTTGACGAGTTGCCAAATTTGAACACAAAAGCAGATCTCGAATGGGGTGAAGTTTTCAATCCTACTGTGCTAATCAGCCACCTCTGAGAAAATGGAAAAACTCCTGTGGGGTCTACTTGGCACCTACACGCCAACGTGTGTCATTATAACTAACAGACCTGTGATTTCTCTTCCATTTCAGTCAGTGAGGGGGAGATCCTGAGTGCTGTGATTATG
Source organism: Tachysurus fulvidraco (assembly GCF_022655615.1). Classification (NCBI taxonomy): domain Eukaryota; kingdom Metazoa; phylum Chordata; class Actinopteri; order Siluriformes; family Bagridae; genus Tachysurus; species Tachysurus fulvidraco. The sequence continues at coordinate 6,130,473 of NC_062532.1, forward strand.
TAAAATATCAGCTTGCCACATTTGTGGCTCATTCTGTATGCTAAGCTCTCCATGTCTTCAGCTCTGAAGATTTCTGCGTAGTCATGCTTAAGCACTTAGGATGCAGCAATATTAGAGATGATTTGGTGACATCAGTCAGCCAAGATGTTTTCTTTTTTCATTTTGCACTGAATCTACGATGCTAATGTAGGTAATATAATGGTTACATAAAATGATATATGATTATTTAGGAATGCAGTTTACATAAATTTGAATAAACCATTTGGTGTTTATGGGTGATATGACAGTAGTCCTAGTTGATGGCTGAAAGTTCTGCCTAATCAGATGATTCAGATTAATGTATCAGATTAAAAGACGATGGTTATGTACTCTTAAACTTTAGCAAAGTTTTTTTGCTCTAAAGCAAAAGAAAATTGGAAAATTGACTGATGTTTCATGGCCAGTTGTGGCCTGTGTCCTTATTACTTCATGACAGAATAAGAAGATATAACCTTGCATTTTTGGGGGGAGCACGGTGTCTTAGTGGTTAGCACGTTTGCCTCACACCTCCAGGTTTGGGGGTTCGATTCCCGCCTCCACCTTGTGTGTGTGGAATTTGCATGTTCTCCCCGTGCCTCGGGGGTTTCCTCCGGGTACTCCGGTTTCCTTCCCCGGTCCAAAGACATGCATGGTAGGTTGATTGGCATCTCTGGAAAATTGTCTATAGTGTGTGAGTGCCCTGCAATGGGTTGGCACTCCGTTCAGGGTGTATCCTGCCTTGATGCCCAAAGACGCCTGAGATAGTCACAGGCTCCCCGTGATCCGAGAAGTCGGATAAGCGGTAGTGAATGAATGAATGAAATTTGCATTTGGTTGCTGTTTATTATAACTCTCAAAATTAGGTTCAACCAGGTATTGTAATTGGATCCTGGATGACCACAGAACAAAGCTAAAGTGGATAATTACTGATGAATCCTTAATCCTTTCCTTGGTGAAGAAAACCCCTTTCACAACATCTGGCTAAGTCAAGCACACTCTCAAGGAGGTAAGCATATCATTGTCAACGTATACAATCACAAGAGACACCTTCATAAATTATTACTAATCCTCAAGAACAGAAAGGCCAGGATGGACTTTGCTAGAAAACTTCTTAAAAAAAAAAAAAAAAAAAAAAAGCATGACTAGTTCTGGAATAAGATTCTTTGGACAAATAAAATCAAGATCAAGTTGTACCAGAATGATGGAACTGGAAGAGTATGGAAATGGAATGGAACGACTTAGGATCCAAAGCACATCACATCATGAAATAAATGTGGCGGTGAAGGTGATATGGCATGGGGATGTACAGTATGGCTGCTAACAGCTCTTGGTCATTTACATTTACAGCATTTGGCAGACGCTTATCCAGAGCGACGTACATACAGTAAGTGCTTACATCTCTAACATAGAATACATTAATACTGGCTCACTAGGTTACATACTTAAGATACCATGAGTTTAAAACATATGTTCTAAGTTGCAATGAAAAAGTGCCAAAGGTTGTGGTTTTTTTTTTGTTGTTTTTTGTTTTTTTAATGCAAAAGATAGGAAAAGAAGTGCTATTTGAAGTGTTTCCTGAATAAGTAGGTCTTCAACCGCCACTTGAAAATAGCCAGTGACTCAGCTGTCCGGACCTCTAGGGGAAATTCATTCCACCACCTTGGTGCCAGAACAGAGAAGTGTCTTGTAGTATACTTGCCTCTTACCCTGAGAGATGGTAGAACCAGTCGAGCAGTGCTGGTAGATCGGAGGGTGCGGGGTGCAGTGCGAGGAGTGATGAGGGCTTTGACATAAGAGGTAGCTGGTCCATTTTTGGTGGCTTTGTAGACCAGCATCAGTGTTTTGAATCTGATGCGTGCAGCTACTGGAAGCCAGTGGAGGGATCGCAGCAGCGGGGCAGTATGCGAGAACTTTTGGTCAGTGGTGTTTATTGATATGACAGCTGATAGAATTAATAAGATGAAATCTAAAGTGTATAGAGCTACAGTATACTGTCTGCTCAGATTCAGCCAAATGCTACAAAACCCAACAGGACCACACTTCACAGTACAGATGAATAATGACTCAAAACATTCTGTGAAAGGAACATAAAGCTTTTTGAGGCAAAGAAATGGAATGTTCTTAAATGGTTGAGTTAAACACCTGTCAAAACACACAAACAAGCAGCAGCTGAAGGAGGACTTCAATACTATTTGTCCAGATCTACAATTATAAAGTACATGTGTGGAATTGCACAATATTTGGGATATAATTCTAAACCATTACCTTGTAATACAATACAAGATAATTGTATTGTCCTGTTTACATGCACACTTGAACATTCGGATCGTAGTCCTTGGGTTGTTTCAGTCAGAAATATCAAACTTATGCCCTGTAGTAATTATACCATATGAATTAAGAATTAAGAACAATTCATTAATCTAATTAATTTGTCTAATTAATAGAATTAATCTGTTCTAATTAGATTGAAAGATTTTTAAAATGTTTTATTCCTCTAGGGGGCAAGTATATTTTTGTTCTCATTTTCAAAGACAAAGACCCTACAACACCAACTGCTTTGTGTTGGACATGGAGGCTTTGTGGTTAAAGCCTTTCTGCTGAGCTCAAGGGTTGCTGGTTTGAATCTGGCTTGTCTTCACACTGAGCTGAGTGAGATGTGGAGGATGGGGAGAGAAATGCTCGAGCAGTCAGTGTGGTGAAAGCATGGCTCCCTATATAATGCAAAACTAAGTCAACACCCTCTCTTCAGGCTCCATAATCCCCTTCTGTTGAGATCCCTTGAACCCATGGGGGAAGCTCCCTGGATATTAACCCCCATCTCTAGAGTCACACCCTCCAGCCATCCTGCCCCTTCCTCAACCCTTGTTGTGCCACTCATTCCTGAACCTTTTAAATTCATGTCCTAAAGACTTGGCTGGGGTTTGAACCTCTTGACCTGGTGGCAAAGCTTGTCCACCTGATCCACAAGATCTCATACTACAACTTGTTTAATAAAACATTTAAAAGGCTTGTATACTTTCATCCTGCTCATAAGTTAAGCAGGTATGCAGACTCAAACAAAGGGTGTCAAGCATCAGAGACCATGATACTAACCATTGCACTACTGAAGGGATGGCAATACAGTGGCTTATTGGACTTCTGACTAAATAAATGGTTCAACAGTGCAAGTAAAAAAAAAGAGAATACAAAGAAATGTTAAGTACAAGAGATGGAAATTGCTTAATGTTTTTTTGTCAATCAAATCCCAGCAGGGGCAGGTGGGATTTAAACTCACAACCATCCATCCAACTAGCATTACAGCATGTTAACCACTCAGTTATAACTGCCCCAGCTTTTGAGATGACACATTGCTTATTTACAAAACATGTCTTAGATTTCACAAACAGGAAGTTCCAGCTGAACGTTCTAGAACATAATTGAGTGAAACTTGTGTAACCGTTTTACACTATGACAGCCTGTTCTCTTTGATTTCCATAATAACAGCTTTTGTCCTCGATATTCATTCACGCTTTACTTCCATGAGGTAAAGTTTAATTCTTTCTCAACTGATCTATGTTGGAATACATGTACTGTCCACATGACAGCTAGCATAAACGTATGTCTTATGTTATATTAACAAACAGATGGTGACCCAGTTTAGGCTGGGGATTTGTGTTTCTAGATAATAAATGATTGCTGTTGCCTTTTTGTCCAGCTTTTCTCTGCTTTGTTTGGCGGGGGAGACTCTATACTCATGATCTTCAGAATAATAGAATAATCCGAACGCAGAACATTTTCATTTGAATGGTACAAAGGTCACATGACCACAGATATTTACTTGACTTTTGGAAATGAAAAGTTTAAGTGTCTAAAAAAAAAGGTTATAACTATATTAACTATACAGACACATACTTATATTTGGTAGCTGTGATCTATTAATTGTTTGTCATTGATTTAATCTCAGTGATGCCTGGGATAACATTGTAGCTTGCTGTAAGTCGGAGGGTGCGGGGTGCAGTGCGAGGAGTGATGAGGGCTTTTAGGTAAGAGGGAGCTGGTCCATTTTTGGCTTTGTAGGCTTTGTAGGCCAAAAATGGACCAGCTCCCTCTTACATAAAAGCCCTCATCACTCCTCGCACTGCACCCGCACCCTCCGACCTACAGTACCAGCACTGCTTGACTGGTTCCACCATCTCTCAGGGTAAGAGGCAAGTATACTACAAGACACTTCTCTGTTCTGGCACCAAGGTGGTGGAATGAACTTCCCCTAGACGTCCGAACAGCTGAGTCACTGGCTATTTTCAAACGGCGGTTGAAGACCTATTTTTTCAGGAAACACTTTAACTAGCACTTCTTTTCCTATCTTTTGCATTAAAAAAAAGAAAGAAAAAGAAAAACTGACGCTTTTTCGTTGTAACTTTGAACAAATGTTTTAAGCTCATGGTATCTTAAGTATGTAACCTAGTGAGCCAGCGTTAATGTATTCAATGCTAGAGATTTAAGCACTTATGTACATCGCTCTGGATAAGGGCGTCTGCCAAATGCTGTAAATGTAAATGTATGTAAATGTAAGTACATAACTGCCTGGTTGTAATCCTTACTATCCAATCAAAAGTTATTGTTTGGTGTATTTACTAGTTGTTGGAGCAGAGAAAGTCAAAGGGTCTGTAGATCACCACCATTGCTTTAACACTAACTGTCACATGACATCTAGGCTGGAAGGTAATGCATTCTTCCTACCATGCATCTCCTTTTCAGATTGCCCTCTTTTCCCTCGTCTGTCTGATTGACAAAAGAAGAGAATAATAAAATCGCTCCTAACCAGAGTGCACAAGCAATTTTGCTCTCTTGAATACAGACCAAGGACAGTTGTAGTTTCATCAAAATTCAGTCGCCACTTCTCTCAACACTTTCCCTCTACACCTCTCGGGAGACCGGCTATTTATTTTTAAACAACCTGCAAAGAGCACTCATTGGCTAACATTACTTAAGCCTAAATACAGCTTAGACTGACTCCAGGACTCGAAGCCTAACCATGCTGTGAGTGCAGAGCAATCAGTATAAATTGAAACGAAATGTAATTATTAATCACAGAGCAGCTGCACAATCAAGAGTCAATGATTGATATTTTGATTCTTTTTTTTTTTAAATTTTATACAAGTCCTAAATCAATGTATTGCTTAAAACACAGTTTGAATAGTTTAAAGGTTTTATCTTTGTTGCCTTTATTGAGGGTCAAAATGGCTTAACAATACCCATAAATCATAGAATTTTAATGATTCACATAAAGTTCTCAATTATGAGTGTTGTTAAAAATCACCAATGGTTGTTATTATAAGAAATATTATCTGTATTAACTAGCCAGTATATCCTTGCAAACCTGGCTGAAGAGAACAAATATTAGTTAATCTCGTTAATCTCGGCTGTGTGGTCTTTTACTGAATTGAATAAATAATCAGTAATTATTATAAATGATCAATAAATAATATTCTTGTCAGATTTAGCCAAAATGCCAAAACACATTCCTAGCTAATGGTTACTAGCCTGCCTTTTATAACCTCATAATGAGAGATTTCGGTCTGTGTTTGATAAAAAAAAAATAAAATAAAGAAATAATAAAGAAAAAATAAAACCTTGAATGCTGAGGTAAATAAATAAATCCCTTAAAAATGCCACAAAGCTAAAATGAATAGAGGCTTCAATCAGGTAGTAAACCAAAGGTCCCTTTAATGGAAATAGGAATAGTTGAGTGTTTTGAATGGTTTGAAGCACAAAACATAAACTCATGGCAGTGTTCAGACAAAAGACACACACACACACACACACACAAACACAAGTCTGTTTGATTGTGTCTGTGTGACCTTAATTCGGCTGTACAAACACACATTTTCCATTCACATAACTAACCCTTGGGTCAGCATTACATTGTGCGTACTAGGAAGAAGAATGTTGGGTTAAATTAAAATTTTCTAGTGTTTATTTTGTCTGGTTATGTGTGGATGTTGCTATGGTATTTTCTATGGTTTTAAACAAGCTTAATTGTAATTCAATATGCACAATTATAGTTCTACGGTTGTACTGTTTTAACAGTATGTAACCGTTTAAAAAAGTATGCAGATAAGCTGTACGTGTGGGTGAAGCTGTTTAAATCGTTATGAGATTACTATCATAGTGTGCACCAACTGTCCACATCACTAGTTATTTCACTAGCAAGCAGTATAGCTTACTGTATGTTAGCAAGTAATATAGCGGCTAAGTTTAACATGATTTGCAACAATGGCTAGAATCCCATAGAGAAACCCCTAAGATACCTTTTAGTGCATGTTTGCACATGCAGGGTGAAATATGATATGTATTTGCAATAAATACTACTCTCATAGCACCATATTTCCCTGGAGCCTTCTTGTCAGGTTTTTATGAGAAGAAGCCTAGGTGGTTGTAATGGGTTCCCAGGACTACTGTATATCTGTGACTAGCATTCTATTTCAGCCTTTCTAACTGATTGAGGAATTGAAAATCTCCTGCTTGACATACTGTACGTGTACCACACTATTATAAGGCACTAACAAACTTTAGGGCTAACTGGTAAGATGCTCAGAGGTGCCTGCTGCATTCATAGCATTTGGAGGGGTAATGTTTATTTTGTAATGTACAGTATGGTGACATCCAGGTATCAGCATGTCTCTGAATAAAGCCCACAAGGAAATCCTGCAATCCAGCATTTTACAGTAGAGGCTAGTGGACCATTTACAGGCCATTGTGATGGTCCACCACTCTGTGGACCAGACTATGTTTATGCAAAGGAGCTCCCCTCCCCAGTCTTTCTGCTGAGGCGAATGAACAGATGGTTTGGAAACCCAATGACTGCTGTTCAGTCTAAGAAGTACAGTAGTGCATTCCGGAGACAGCAAGTGACACCCTGCAGGTTTTCCCCTCAGTGAATAGATTTAGGTCATTGCAGAGTCAGTAGGCCATGCACAGCAAGTGAAGTGATTTTGGCATTTTGCCTGTGGCCATAAGTAGGGACCTTAAGGAACTCAAACACAAGAAATAGATCTAACATTAGGATTCTGGAGAATCTCAGTGAATAGAGGCACTTCTTCCCTTTTAGAAAGCTTGTACTAAGGTTGCCATCTGTGGTGTTGTGAGGCCCTTCAGTTGCCACCACATAACACCGTCTGGCAGTCCTGTTGAAAGGTAATATTTTTTGAAATGGGCAGGGCAACAGATCTAGTAAAAGTCATGCATGACATTTGCAGAAGAAAGTCTCTGTATTAGGCACTTTTGCATTCAGGAGTGGTTTCTCAGCAGCTTGATTGTACAGTAATCTTGTTTTTGAATGGTTCCTTGGGGCCAAACTCACACCCAGGGACAGTTGGCCTGGCTGTGTGTAATAAATCTTTTTGTCTATCTGGAATAGCACATGGAGAGAATACAATCAGGGGCCTCTGTCCCCAAGTGTGAGCAGCAGTGGAACCCAAAGCTTTGCCACCTATCCTGGGGTGATGAAAAATGGTCGAGCAGAAAGGTGTACAGAATAACCCTAGGCAGGTGACTCCTGTCTCAGCCGGTTGTCCATCTTTATCACAGAGAACTGAGATGACTGCACCCACACTTAGTAACCTGATCTGGAAAAGGTGCAAATAGCCCTCTTCACCAATGTATTCACTGCTCTCCTGGGCCTACACTGCACCAGTGTACCATTTCAGTACCTGAGATGCATCAAGTGAGTCTAACTGTGGCTGTTCCCACCTCATGAGCTTCTGTGCAACAAAGAGAAAGCTATTGAATCATGTGCCGATATGATGTTGTTGTCTGTAACATTGTCTGCCCAATATGTGGTAACATCACAGCACCGGTAAGAAAAACCTGAGGGCCAGATAGCAAATAGTTTGATAAGACCAACATGTTGGCTGACATGGACACAAGGTGAGAAAAGAATAGGGAAAAGGCTGCACAGTATGTACAGGATGGTAGGATATCCTGATAAACCTCTTACTATTTCCTGTATTTCATTCTGTCTTTCTCCTTCCTCACCAACCATCTCGATTTCTTTCGTTCAATTGATCAGTCTTTCTATTTATCTATCTTTCTTTGTCTTTTCCACTCCTCTCCTTCATCTTTTCTCATCTCTTTCCATCTGTCATTACTGTATGTATGGCGTTCTGTTGATCTTTGTCATTTTCCATCTCTTGACTATGTCACTTTTATCTGCTGCTCAGGCATGTTCCCATAGCAACAGAAATTCTGGGAAACCTGTTTTTCACATGTTCACCTGCTAGGTCCAGGTGCAAAGAAATTCTACCCCTCTCTCCGTGTGTGTGTGTGTGTGTGTGTGTGCGTGTGTGCGTGTGTGTGTGTGTGTGTGTGTGTGTGTGTGTGTGTGTGTGTGTGTGTGTCTGAGAGACAGAGAGCGAAAGACTGAAAGGGGCAAGACATGGATCTGCAGTGACAGGCGACTATTCATACCTGTGTGTGTGTGTGTGTGTGTGTGTGTGTGTGTGTGTGTGTGTGTGTGTGTGTGTGTGTGTGTGTGTGTGTGTAAAGAAAGAAACCGTCTTTTTGCTCTTTGGTTAGTAAAACAGCGGTTGATGGTAAAACATCTACTATACCTTATCTTACTATCGCTTGCCGAACATTTGAGGAAACAAAATTGCCATTTCATTCTTCACCCCTTTAGTGTGTGCACATTTGGGTAGTTTGTTTAGTGACACGTCCATAAAACTTAATCACTAGTAACTGAGGAGGTGCATGTGAGGAATAAAGACGGTCGAGTACTTACAGGAAGCACAATTTTTTAGCCTTACTATAGAAAAATGTGTCCAGCCTTTTTGGTTCCTCCATATTTTATTCTGTCTATGCATCCTGAAATGCAGCGCAGTGATGGCGGGCTAGAAGAGTACACATTGGCAGTTTCTAATATTGTGTGGGTTGAAAAATACCGTACTTAGTTTACAAAGTCAAAACTTCCTTTCGAAGTTCAACACCCACTCAGACAATTTCTCATTTTCCTTCATACACACAGACACACACCCTTGTTACATAAACAGAAGGTCATAACTCTGGTGTGGTTTCTTTTGTCTCCGTAAGAAATAAGAGAGAAAAGTTGAGAGAGGTTCAAATTTTTCAGACTGGAGTAAAATTACACACCACTTCCAAAAGGGTGTGTGTGTGTGTGTGTGTGTGTGTGTGTGTGTGTGTGTGTGTGTGTGTGTGTGTGTGTGTGTGTGTGTGTGTGTGTGTGTGTGTGTGTGTAAACGCCCTCATGGCTTTTTGTAGCTGGGTTTGTAAATGTGTGGCTGCTTCTTAACTTTGTTAAGATCAGAGAGAGGGAGTGTGATTGTGTGTGTGTGGTTTACTTTACAGTATGTTTGTTAGGGATGGAGGTAGTGTGTGTGGAGAGGAGCCTGCACTCTGTGTGTGTGTGCGTGCACGTGTGCAGGTGTGTGTAAGGTAGTATGTACAGTATTGTGTGCGGAGAGGAGCCTGGAGTGGGATGTGTGTGTATGCGTGTTAGGTACAGTAGTAGTGAGTGAGGAGGAGAGTCTGCAGTAGAATTTATATATTTGTGTGTGTGTGTGTGTGTGTGTGTGTGTGTGTGTGTGAGAGAGAGAGAGAGATAGAGAGAGAGAGAGAGAGAGAGAGAGAGAGAGAGAGAGAGAGAGAGAGCGAGAAAGAGAGAGAGCGAGCGAGAGAGCTAGTGTGTGAGAAGAATATAATAGAGTTTCTCTCAAAGGTTTGTGAACACTTTGTAATTACTGCATGTTTTATCTGGAATATGATGAGATCTGACACTAAATGCTATAAACAAATCATCATGATCTGATAAATAGAATGCAGCACTGTGGCCATCGTGGGCCGACATTTATAAAAACCCTACATCTGCCATTGAGCTGTCTCAGATGTGTATCTATGGAGAAGGTTGGTGATGGTTTTAAGCCATGCCACAGACATTCAGTTGTTTTTAAATCTGGGCTTTGACCTTCTTTTTCCTTTTTTTTATTCAAACCTTTGCTTTGCTCTGTTTATTGGTTTAATGTCCTAATGACAAGTAAATCCATGCCTTAGACACATGTTTTACAGACTGGGAGAATCGCCTTTTGCAATTTCAGAGCATGATGCTACCACCACTATGCTTGATGGAACAAAATGGTGTATTGGGCTGCATTTGGTTTGCTTTTATATTATTTGACTACAAAACATTTTCTTAAAAGCTCCCAGATTTGGTCCTATACCTTCTAAGATCTACTGTATGAAGAGCTGATGAAAAGGTTTAGTTTCATAGCTGGATTCTTGGACACTTGACAATTGCTCTTCTTGTCCATGTGTCCAGGCCTGAACTTGGCAGCGCCTTTGTTGGTTGTGCCACATTTTCCCACTTTGTTATAATAGGTTTCAGGGCACTCCTCAGAAGCTTCAAAGCTTTGCAGCTCTTTTTATAACCTTGACCATCTTTTTTTCTTCTTCTAACAGGTTCTGGCCTCATGGCCTGTCCATTGGTCTTCATTTGTCTGTCAGTGATATTCATTGCGCAAGCTTACCTGCTTCTTCTTCTTCTTCTTCTTCTTCTTCTTCAATTCAAATAAACCAATGTTAGTAAGTTCAAGTACTAGTTGTAGTACTACCAAACGACTCACCACCATATTAGGAGCACTTCCTGTATACATTTATTCAATTAGGGCTAAATCAGATGAATAAATGAGAAAGGGTTAATGGATAAAGGAGAATCCGTATACTTCGGGAGTATTTTTGTCTTCGTGTGTGTTAATACACAAGCTATAAGCACTATTAGTGCGTATGGGTCGATGTCTGTTACTAAATTGTATATATTTTTTTCTAAAATGGTTGCGATTCAAATTGTTGTTAAGGAATCATATTTTAGTGCACTTTAGAACACATTAGTGACCTTCGAATATTACATTATAAATCTATGTTAACAGTAGATTATAGTGTAATAATATTAGAATATGTAGTACATTGGTGTATAAATTGATTATGGTTTAACGGTGTACTGTATATTATTGCACCCCACACACACACACACACACACACACACACACACACACACACACACACACACACACACACACACACACACACACACACACACACACAGGGGTGAGAAGTAATTTCATTGTTTAGGATTAGGGGTTGGAAAGTGAGCTCGACACCCAGACACTGTTTTGACTGCCAAGGTTGTGATTGTATCAGACAGTTCTCTCTTGCGCGTACGCGCGCGCACGCACACACAAACACACAAACACACACACACACACACACACACACACACACACACACACACACACACACACACACACACACACACACACACACACACACACACTGCAATGCCCCATATATATATTACATTGTGTTTATGTTGCCAGAGACAAATACTATTTGAGCTGTGTGTGTGTGAGAGCGTGTGTGTGTGTGTGTGTGTGTGTGTGTGTGTGTGTGTGTGTGTGTGTGTTTTTCCAGACTAATAAATGCAGCTGGACGGTTCAGGCGAGGACAGGAGCCTTTGGAGTAATTGCATTTTCGGGTGCATTATAGTTTAAATCATTATGCAGCTCTTCCTTTTTAATCCCCACAGAGACAAAAACATAGCTGTAGTGCAAGAATACACTTAAGTGCCTGCATTTGTGTGTGAGTGTGTGTGTGTGTGTGTGTGTGTGTGTGTGTGAGAGAGAGAGAGAGAGAGAGAGAGAGAGAGAGAGAGAGAGAGAGAGAGAGAGAGAGAGAGAATACATATATAACTAAATGAGCATGTTTATAATGGACTAATTTACTATATATCTAGCAACCTGTTAAGAGCTACGAGTTTCTTACTTTAAACTTACTATTAAATCTTGTATTTGTTGTATATCTGTGGTAGAAGCTGCCAGTGAAAGGAGAAGGAGAAAAAAAAACAGACTTTTGCATCACACCAATCTGTTGCCGATTATTTTACAACCACATATCCCCGAGAGTGTTTTATTCCTTACTTATCTCTAGTTTCAGCAGCTTTAGTCAAGTCAAGTCAAGTCAAGTCAAGTCAAGTCACTTTTATTGTCACATCACCACAGCACATGTGCCTTGGTGAGTGAAGTTCTTGGGAGCGAACTCCAGAAATCGCAGAACAATTTACATACAGTAATTAAACAGAAATTAAGAACAGTTTAGGAACAGTTTACAATTTACTTTTATATACTGTATATATATGAATGGGGTTTAATAAATGATAAGGACAAAGACAGTAAATGACGAGAACTAAAGCAACACAGATGACGACACTTAACAATGACTGACATTACTAACGTAACTAATGATTCCGCTGCCAACGGCAACGCAGCTCACATTTATACAAACGACAATGAGATACAAGTAGATTTGAAAAGTTCGTCGCGACAAACTTTGATGTTGGCTTTGGCGTTATTGACGGCAAGTATTCGCAAAGGCCGGTGCTTTTTGGAGGTGAGTGGACGTAAGGGTCAGTGTTACTTTTGGAGGCAAGTGGACAGAAAGATTGTCAAAGCTACTGGACCGCTAGGGTGCCAATACTTTCAGAGGTGAGCGGACATGAGCATGTGACGTGATTCGAATACCCGTGAGGCAATTCCCCTCATTGTGCTGAGTGTTTTGATATGTCACATATCCATGTTGTGCAAATTTTTGATTTTCACGCAATTAGGATCAGGTGTGCAGACAGGGAGGAGCAGACGAAGGCACGTGACAACAACAACAACAACAACAACAACAACAACAACAACAACAGTAGCACATGGCCAGAAGTCCGGGCTGATCCCTGACATGTATAAGTATAGATATAAATATATATGTAATATGTTAAGGTGCAACAGACTGTACAGATACATAAATGTCCAGTGGTAGATTAATGTCAAATAGATTATTATAATAAATAAAATGCAGTGTGTATGTATAGTCCAGTGTGTCCTGGTTATCGATGTTAACGTGTTAATGTTTCTCTACAATTCATTGTTTTACGGTTGACTGTTTTCTAATTAAACAGCCGTTTATGTCATAGATAGATAGATAGATAGATAGATAGATAGATAGATAGATAGATAGATAGATAGATAGATAGATAGAAAGAAAGAAAGAAAGAAAGAAAGAAAGAAAGAAAGAAAGAAAGAAAGAAAGTAAGTAAGTAAGTAAGTAAGTAAGTAAGTAAGTAAGTAAGTAAGTAAGTTCCAGCATCTGGTCTGTCAGCATTCTGGTGTGTGGCAGCTGAGCAGAACGTGGAGACCTTACCTCAGCATTACTGTCTGAGCTGCATACACTCATCTTCATCCCTGTCAAGCAGTAAACACACACTCACCTCTCGGCACAGTGATACGGAAGTGTTTAAACACATACACAAAGTTCAATCAGCTCAATTAATTAATCATCAGTTTTGATGAATTATTTATAGGATTTGATCAACCCTCGGTGACGCTGAGCTGCTTTTTGTAAGTACACACACACAAGTAAATATACATCACACACACACACACACACACACACACACACACACACACACACACACACACACACACACACACACACACACACACACCCTTAATAACCTAATAGTGTAGGTTCACCAATTACTGAGTGGGGTATAATTACGACTGTACACACATATACACAGTCTCCATGATGATGATGATGATGATGATGATGATGATGTGTGTGTGTGTGTGTGTGTGTGTGTGTGTGTGTGTGTGTGTGTGTGTGTGTGTGTGTGTGTGTGTGTGTACGTGCACAGCAGATGTGCAACATTACCCTTATAAATAGACTCCACCTCGTATACCTCTCAGCACTATATTATTTATTTATTTATTTATTTATTTATTTATTTATGTTAGAAATGTGGTATATGCAGTATTTAATGCACACTATATACTTTTTTAAAAAAAATTCACAGTATACTTTTTTGTTTAATATGGCTTGTGTGTGTGTGTGTGTGTGTGTATCACTATATATGATTCTTCTGAATTTGTACATTCTCCTGTGTGTGTATGTGTGTGTACTCACATTTCAGAAAACAGTACAGCAGATTTATTTCCATACCCGAGGCCATTTTGGTCCATAAAGAGTGGTGTGTGTCTGTGTGTGTGTGTGTGTGTGTGTGTGTGTGTGACTTCAGCTTTCTCCTGTAATTCTATCCAGTGATATCACTAATTAGAACACACACATGGTCATTTTCTCACTAACCACAGTCGCCTCAATCCACAATCATATTGGACCGGTGGAACCCTGATCTACTGCGATCAACTATTAAATATCCATTTCAGTAGATAATGAGAGACTCTTAAAATTCAGCTGATCAGCTCGAGGGCTTGGATTGTATGAAAAGTATCACACCCTAATATAACTTGTTGATCATATATACTTGGTACGGCAGATATGTCCAGAAACTCCCATTAACAAAAGATCTGTGTATAGACGTGGTATGTATAAATTCAGTGTGTAACTCCATGACAAAACTTTAACTACAATATGATATGCAAATTATTAGAAAAATCTGTTATCCCAAATAGGGGGGCACGGTGGCTTAGTGGTTAGCACGTTCACCTCACACCTCCAGGGTTTGGGGTTCGATTCCCACCTCCGCCTTGTGTGTGTGGAGTTTGCATGTTCTCCCCGTGCCTCGGGGGTTTCCTCCCGGTACTCCGTTTTCCTCCCCCGGTCCAAAGACATGCATGGTAGGTTGATTGGCATCTCTGGAAAGTTGTCTGTAGTGTGTGTGTGTGAGTGAATGAGAGTGTGTGTGTGCCCTGCGATGGGTTGGCACTCCGTCCAGGGTGTATCCTGCCTTGATGCCCGATGACGCCTGACATAGGCACAGGCTCCCCATGACCCGAGGTAGTTCGGATAAGCGGTAGAAAATGAATGAATGAATGTTATCCCAAATCTAAACTAGAGAACTTGTAGCTAACGTGAGATAGCGAAATTGAACTAGCCACCGATCCATATATCAACCCTGAGTTTAATTTAGTGACTAATTTAATTTAGAGACTTAGAAAGTCTCTCTGGTGGTCACTCAGTGTATGTTACAGCTTTTGTATCGGTTTAGTATTATGAGGAGCATCTTTCATACAAAGGTCAAACTATAGGACATATATTAGTAAAGAATGTTGACCTATGATCTATGGTGGGTCTGGAGAAAGTTCTCGGTAGTAGACTCGAGACTCCAGAATCACATACAGCTTCTCGTTTTCCAGCAATGTGCGTCATTCCCTCAATCTCCCTCGAATCTTGTCAGCAAAAAAGCCACCAAATATCTAAAGGCAACGCTATCACATTACGGCTCTAAGCATTTCTAAATATACCATGTGTTTAAAGGCCAATGGCTTTCTGCACGTTCGTGGGCATATTTTATCAGCATCACATAATAGGCATGCAGAACAGCCAGCCTGTGTGTCTTGAGGTCTGTTTTAAAAAAATAAAATAAAAAAAAAGAAACAGAAAGCCTAAGTTCTCCTTATACAATTGTGGCTTTATCCACTTTATCCCTTGAGGTCTAAAAAATAGATATTACGTCCAACTTTTTAGCGGAAAAGAAGGAAATAAAAAACTCGGTTAGTGTAGCAGAGCTAGCATCTGGGTTAGAAATGGCAGAACATCCATCACACCAATTCCTACACCGTCATGGGAGTGTCTGTCAGAGCTAACTTCCTGAAGCTAATGGATTTTATGTTTTCTTTTTCACTAAGTTAGAGAAAAGAGCTTGTTGTTTCAGGCCTGATTTGTTCCCTACTTAAAAATATTGTGTTCCTGGCACAGGCTGACTTTTTAGATTTCTGCCTACTCTTCATCGCAAACAATGTCCCATAATCTAAGGGTCCTCGCTAATATTAGTGAACTTGGCTAATGTTACAAACCTAATTGAAAATAATTAAGTATGGGATACATTGGGATTCTTTACAGCAAACTTAGTTATGCCTTCTTTTCCATGTGTTTGATTTAAAAAAAAATCAGGTATATTAGTGAACTATATGTCAGTACATAAGTGCCCGTGATTCATTCACTCACTCATTTTCTACCGCTTTATCCGAACTACCTCGGGTCACGGGGAGCCTGTGCCTATCTCAGGTGTCATCGGGTATCGAGGCAGGGTACACCCTGGACAGAGTGCCAACCCATCGCAACCAACTGGGGATGTAGTAGCTCAGTGGTTAAGGTGTTGGGCTACTGATCGGAAGGTCATGGGTTTGAACCCCAGGTCCACCAAGCTGCCACTGCTGGGCCCCTGAGAAAGGCCCTTAACCCTCCTCTGGATAAGGGTGTCTGCTAAATGCCGTAAATGTAAACCCAACCTACCATGCATGTCTTTGGACCAGGGGAGGAAACCGGAGTACCTGGAGGAAACCCTGCAGGAGAACATGCAAACTCCACACACACAAGGTGGAGGTGGGAATGGAACCCCCAACCATGGAGGTGTGAGGCAAACGTGCTAACCACTAAGCCATTGTGCCCCCCACCCCTGATTCACCAGGGAAATATTTATATAATATTATACAGCTCAGAAAGTGAAAAACTCAGGAAACTTAAACTCTATACACTTCAAATCAAATTTAAAAAAAAGATTTTTTTTATGAATTTTAAAAACGATCACTCATGTTATCTGGACACCGCAGCCTTGAACAGGTTAAAACAATTTCTGAGCATGAATGAATGTAATGTTCATTAGAGAAATAGATTATTTCATTCTCAACAGAGCAGAGAGGTTAAGAAAGAATCAGTGTGGCTCTTTTCTTCTGTTTTTTTTTTTTTTTTTTTTTTTTGGAAAAATGTTAAAAATGCGAACCGCTGTGCCTCAAGGCCGTAGTCTAGGATCTCTCGCTTTTTCTCTTGAAGAGGAAATGTGATAGATGTCTGCCATGAGGAATAACATTAGGTTCAAAGATTCAAAGGCACAGTGTATCGGACTTTTATCCTCTCTCTCTCTCTCTCTCTCTCTCTCTCTCTCTCTCTCTCTCTTTTGTGAGTCTATTTACAGGAATTCTGCTAAATAGGACAAGATCTTGAAATTTTCATTCATTTTATTGAACGTACTATAATTTAAATCCCCAAATATGACCTACCAGTCACTTGTCTTTACACTGTGAAATTAATGGTGCTTATTTCTTTCTGTCTTTCTTGGAGACACAGTTCTGTATGTTAATAAAAAAAAAATAATAATTAGCCTAATTAGGAACCAGTCAACTGTTAAGAGCCATGTGTTCACTGATTACTGAACGAATGAATGAACAGATGAATTAATGAGTCTAATTAAACCGATTGTCTCACTGTGACATTATGTGCTACAGAAATGAGAGTAAATTCTGGTTTTCAACCTAAAAGCTGCAGATGAAGGTTGCTTATTAAGTCGTAATTACAAGTTAGAGCTTTGGAAGCAAAGCCGATGGCAGATTTTCTCGGCAGAGAAACAGATGTTGGCAGCAATTTAGAAAAACCTTTTTTTTTTAATCATTCCCAATTAGATAATATGCATTGGCTTATGTATGTAAGCACTGGTTAAGTCTTCTATATTTTTACAAGGGTGTTGGATAAATAGGATACGTAATGAACTGATGAGAAAGGTGAACCTGAAGGGCTGCAAGTGGGAGGTTGGATCATGCAAGAAGCACGAACCCCTCATAACAGTCCTTACAAAAAGATTACAATCTAAAATATCTGGAAAGAAGACTACAATATCCTGCATATGTAGAAAAGAGTACATGTTCCTGCTCCTGTACAGCAAACTCCTGTCCAGATGAGCTTAAGCTCCAGAAGACTACAAGAAGCTTATGTCCTTTTCCTCAAGTTTACACAATCCAGCTCCTGTATAGGGAATTGCAAGCTGCAGTTCCTCTCCAGAAGACTCCAAGGTCATGGTACTTGCAAGATGATGACAATGTCTTGCTTCTATCCAGTGGATTATAAGCTTCTGCTCCTGTCCTGGGTCTTCAAGTTACTAGCCCTTCCAGAAGATTACAAGCTTCTGCTCCTGGGGACTAAAAAAAACATGCCTCTGGGCAAGATGACAACAAAGGCCTGCTTCTATCCAGTGGGCTATAAGCTTCGGCTCCTCACTTGTGTCTGCAAGTTACTAACTCTGTTCAGGAGACTACACACTCCTGCTCCTGTCCAAGGGACCCTTATCTCCTGTTCATGTCCAGGGAACTACAGATCTCCAGGAGACTACAACACTTTGCTACTGACTTAATCAAGTACGTGCTCTTGCTCCTGTCCAGGACACTACAAGCTTCTGCACCTGTCCTGAATACTACAAGAACACGCTGCCATTCAGGGGTCTACAAGCGACATACAAGATAGATGGTAACTTCATTATACTTTATACTTTTATAGTGTTTATATTGAATAGTGGCTCCATCTAATGGTTTACCCTTGTTACTGCATTTATATTTTAATATCCAGAAGCTACACGAGGAGCACTAAATGTGAGTGCACGAATGAACCCTGATAGACCAGTGCAAACAATCTGATGTTTCGCCAATTTACCTACTTGCATTTTTTTTGGCAGAGGTAGAGCGAGAAAACCATGTGGTTTTTGAGGAGACATACAAAGACATTTTGAGTTCATTTAGACAGTACACCAGGGACTCTGATACACTTATACACATCCAAATCTCAAGAAGCCATACTTATCTAACCGAATGTAACGATTATTTAAAACGCAATTAATGCTAGCTAACAATTATGGTGATGTCAATAGATCAGGCATGCTCTTAGATTAAATTGTCCCTCACACACAGGACATCTGTGACCGAGTCTTCTCCAAACATCTGGATTGTTAATTTGATCATTCTGGATCTGTTCACACAGTCTGATTTCATGCTGTGCAGATACTGTGTGAAAGAGATGAAAAAGCATCTGTCAGGAAACAGAATACTGTAGTGTGTGAGTGTGTGAGAGAGGATTCCAGAAGAAATTTAAAATTACGAGTTACACCCGTAAATGTGTGCTGTCCAAACACGGCTGATCAGAACGACCAAATGGTTTAACTACCAGGCTGCTGTTTTTAAAAGGGCGTCTTTAATACCAGTAAAGAAGCAGTGTTCCTGTTCAGACATACAATAACAGTCCTGTTTTATATTTCGGACAGTCTGTTAATATAACAAACTCCCAGTGACCTCGCTGTACTGCTTGTGCTAGGGCCGAAATCGATGTCTGTGCTGTAAATTAACGTGCCAGCCGTTTCCTGCATGCTGGAAATGAAAGTTTTCCTATTCTCTGGGACTGTAGTGTATTCATTACATTAATTTTTTTATTAGGTTAAAAATAACTCCAAAAATACCCCTCCACACACACACCCTCAGCACACACAATGCTCCCCACCATTACATTGGCTAGAATTAAAAAAAAAAAAAAAAGGAGAAATAATAATAATAAAAAAGACACATACACAAGTATACAAAGTACTAGTACATATTAGTATTCAAATGTTCTTACAGTCACTAAGCATGCTAGAAGTCAGTATTATATATGCAAGTATATTTATAATATGCATTAGAAAGTATGCAAAGGTGTGAATAGGATAGTACAAAATTATTCAAGAATTCAATTGTATGCAAGTGTGCTAGCATACAAGTATTTTACTAGGTAAGTGGCTCCATAGGCTAGTATGTAAATATGCTAGTATGCTAGTAGGCAGCTATGCAAATTGACAAATAAGCAAGTATGTTACTGTATTAGTTAAGTAGACATATTTGGAAGTATTCTACTAAACAGTAATAAAGTATGCAAGTATACTAATATGCACATTTGAGTAAGCAGTATGCTAATGGGGAAATAGGCTAGTAGACAACTTTCTTTTTGCTAAATGTTTGTTGAAAATTTAGCAAATATGCTACCATGCAAACAGGGGCGGTTCTAGGATTTCATCTTTACGGGGTTTTAACCCTCGGTGAGAATTTAAAACAAAAAGAGTTTTATATTATATATTATGTGATATAGTAAGCCAAAGGTTATGGTATTACTTAAAATGGCAAAAGTGAACAACATTTTATGCTTGATGTAATGATGCCAGTTTTGAATCAAATCAGTTCATGTATGTGTGCGTTCTCTACAAACAGTGTGTCCAATGAATGCAGTCATTAATAAAAAAAATATATATTCACATGACAAAGTTATTTTTATTTAGTATTGAATGGATTGTTTGCATTAATATTTTGTTTGTGCTACAACTCTGGTAATAAGAATAGGGAAATTTCACTGCTTTTGGTTGCCGTTTTTGCGGCTTTCCGTCGATTAACGTTATAGATAAACGCCTCCAGCTCTGACTGCGCGTGCACGCCGCGCGTGCCTGTGCTTCTTCGTTCAAATAAAGCAGACACTTTTGAAAAACCAAAGCGCACGTGCGTAAAAGCAAAGTAAATAAATCGCTCTTGGATCAAACTTATAAATAATTTCCTTTCCCATCGACGACATGTCCAGCATTTAACGTAAATTTTATTGTTTATTTAAGTAAAAATGATACTTTTAGTTTTAGGGTGGCTGAGATCACAGACAGGGGGGCTGGAGCCACCCTAAAAAAGGCCTAGAACCGCCCCTGCATGCAAGTATTTTACCCCATTCTCTCTCAATTTGGTCAGTGCTAACTGACAAACGAGGAGAGTGTGGACCAACACGTAGACACACATGTAGCTCAGAGGAGACACCAACTGTCTTGTTCCACATGCCGGAGCTCACAGATGCCCATTCTAAGTAATCTCATCTTTCCCATCCATAAAACAAAGCCAGTTTTTTCTTTCTTGGACTCTTGTGATGGCTGAGCTCATCGGTATTAGAACACACATTTTTTTCAACAGTAAAGTGATTTTGTTTGGTCATGACACTCATTTGTGAGTATTCAAACTCAACATGGGATTTTTCCATATCCTGGACTATTATCACTAAGGTTATTGGTCAAGGTGGGCACTTCATGAGCCAAGCAGTACTTGAAATTCAGAAAACCATTTATGATGTGTGTGTTTGTGTGTGTGTTTTTACACATATATAATGAGGAAACAGAATGCCCAGCTCCATTATACTGTATTATGGTCTGCAAATAAAAATCATGGCATGAGTTTTAGACTTGTTTTCAAAGAGGTATTGGTTTTCATCCAGCTTCTGGTCCGATACTCTTGATCTGAGAGTTTTTACAGTGGACAATAACAGCTAGTGTATTACTGTGTGTGTGTGTGTGTGTGTGTGTGTGTGTGTGTGTGTGTGTGTGTGTGTGTGTGTGTGTGTTCACTGTATGTGGGCATACAAAGGAGATCAAACACTTCAGCACTTCACGCTGAGAGGGAGTTTCTACAGGTATACAAAGGGAACAAAGAAGAGCTTGACAGAGTGAGAAAGAGAGAGAATGTATAGTGAATAGTATACGATAGTAGCACTATAATAATAATAATAATAATAATAATTTTGTATCTCTACAAAAGAGATACGTTCCAAAGGCTCCATCGTAACTAGAAATTATCACATGTCGAAACATGAGCTAACCTAGCCAGGAGTCTAAATAAATGCTGATCAGTATGGGGTAGTATACAGAAATTTGTCAATAATTAAACAATTTCATGCCTGTACATTTGTCTAATGCAATAATACATAATCCTATCTGCTATAAAAATTTCAACAACGGCGGTAAATTGCTAATGCTACGTATCCTACATGAACCGAAGTATCGTATGGTATTGTACTCATCAACGTCTGCATGCTTGAACAACGTTAGGTTGTTGATGGCTATGTTAACTTGGTGATGTATTGCGATGATAAGATAAAGGAGCAAAAAAACAGAGACAACCGACTCTGTCGAATGAAGTGAGAAGTCTCACAGGGCGGGGGCGAAACGTATCGTACCACATATGCTCAAAATGTCAAATATTTTTTACAATTTTGTCGTATTGCTATTGTGCATCGTAAGATCGAAAATCCAACTAAGTCGAACTATTGTAACTCAGAGAGTATTTGTATTAATAATTGTTACAATAGCAGTAGTGGTGGTAGTAGTAGGTGTTTGTTGTTGAATATTATGAGCAGCAGTAATAGTAGTAGTTTTAGTAATAATAGTAGCAGTAGCATTGGTAACAGTAGTAGTAATACTTATAGCACTTAATAATACGAAGAGAGGAACCATTTTTCATGTCTCTCTCACTCAGAAATGTTTTCTTTCTTTTTCTGAATTATTACTAAACTAGCAGAGGTAACCAATCAGAAAATGCTGTTGTGATATATTTATCAAATCACTTGAGTAAATAGAATGATCAACCCACTGGAATATTTCTACATGAGGTTTGACGTACTGTATAATTGAAATGTCTGTAAAATTTAAGCCCTATAGATGGCGCCATAGACATTTGCCAATGTTCTTATTAATTGAGATACAATAAATAAATAAATAAATAAATAAATAAATAAATAAATAATCAGCAAAGTGCAAATTGTATACTCTTAGGTAAAATAACTCTTCAAGGAGGCATATAGTTTAGTTTAAATACTTTTAATAAGTACTCTGATAAAGTAACACTCCAACATCCAAAGTCTTGTGCCTGTGGGTACCTGCGGGATGTGGTAGTTCACTGGTTAAGGTGTTGACTACTATTCGGAAGGTTATGGGTTCGAATCCCAGGTCCACCAAGCTACAATTGCTGGGCTCCTGAGCAAGAGCCCCTAACCATCAATTGCTCAGTTGTAGAAATTGAAATAACACCTATCGATAAGGGTGTCTGCCAAATGCCAGAAATGTAAATGGCCACTAGATGGCGGTAGTCACCTATGTGATACCAATAACAGTGCCACGACAATCACAATAAAATTTCACCACCATTACAAAAAGCCTTCAACAGGTTGTATTCGTGTCATTCTTAAAAAGTGTAATAACATTTAAATAAATACTGGAACCTTAGACAGTGTAAAGGATTTCTGCTGGGTTAAGCTCAAATATTCACAAAGTCTAGGTTAACCAATGTTAGTAGTGTGGTGTGAAACATGCATAAGGGATAAACTAAGAAATTAAATGACGTTAAGTGTCATTAATTAATGCTGATATTTTAACATTAGTATGTTACAATGGACATGTGATGTGAATGAATACGTGATTTTTTTTTATATACAGTTAACATCTTTATAGAAACAAATATATAATGCGTTATATAGTGGTATCTTTATTTTTTTAATGCATATTAAATAAGCAACAAAGTTTGTTTTATACACACAGTTACATAACACTGCACGTCCTAATCATTTTTTATTATAGGGAATAACGGTACACTTTACCTGCTTATTAGTTTGAAAGGAGTTTATATTGACCAATCAGGAAGCCATAATGAGGCGGGTTTAGTCCTGGTTATCAAATGGAATCCGAGGTGGGCGTGGCTTCGCTGCGCTTGGGCTTTGTTCTCTGAGACAGGGGTGAAGTTTGAGCTCCGTTATTTTGCCGCACATTGCACTGGACCTACGAGCTCAACACGCGCTGCCCATATAACTTTAAAACTTTTATTTCTTACATCGGATTTTAAAGAAGAAGGGCGTGTTGTTGTTGTTTTTTTTTTTGCTTTTTTTTTAAGGGACCTTTTGCAGTTTGGAGAATTTTTTGTTTGTTCTGTAAAGTGCTGGAACTTTTTTCCATTTCTTTACAATGGAAACTTTTCCATCACTGGCATCATTATGACTAGAGGAGATAGACAGAGAACTCTATGGGCTTCCCAGCACGGGCTCCTTCTGCAACTAAAGGCATTTTCTTTTTACATTTAAGGGATTTTTGCATCTATGTTGCATTTGCGGTATTTGTTGCATTTGGACCTGTTGCATTGCAGACGTTTTTGCACTGATGCTTGTTGCATATGAATGCATTCTACACAGAAGGATATCTGTATTTCTCTCTGCACAGACTTTCTAAACAGCTTTAAAAACACTTGTACTGCATGAGAGATACATGCAAAGCCCAACTTTGGATTATATCTGAACATTTTTGTTCTTCTCTGCGTTCTTTGTACTTGGAGTGGATGCATCTCTGTTCAACAGAGTCGGACTGGCACTTTCAGCATGGAGCCTTCAGGTAGGAGTTTGTCTGCATTTCATCTACTTTTGTTGATCTTATGGACTTTATGGCAGCGGTCCTCAGCCAGCCAAGTTCGCCACGAGTTTCATGTTTCGGAAGAGCAGCCGATTGGCACTTACGTGGGCACTGTGGACCCCAGACCAGGATTTACCTACCGTTTTGGCGAAAGCCACAAGCTGTTCACAATTAATGGAACAAATGGTGTCATACGTACATCCTCGGTGATTGACCGAGAGACCTTGCCAAGTGACATAATAAACGTTGTGGTGTTGTCCAGCCAGCCCACGTACCCTACAGAGGTCCGAATTGTTGTTCTGGATGTGAACGACAATGCTCCTGCATTCCCAGATGCCACCATTGCGGTTTCCTTCAGAGAGGATACAGTTGGGGGCAGACAGGTCATCCTGGACACTGCTACAGATGCTGACATTGGTGTCAATGGAGTGGATCACAACACCTATCGAATCATTAGTGGCAATGAGAAGGGAACATTTCGCCTGGATGTTACTGTAAACCCGAGTGGAGAGGGTGCCTTTTTGCATCTAGTGACCACAGGTGGCTTGGACAGGGAGCTCACGTCCTTCTACCAGCTTCTTGTTGAGGTTCAAGACAAAGGGGAACCTAAAAAATATGGCTATCTCCAAGTAAATGTTACTGTACAAGATGTCAATGACAACCCGCCCATGTTTGACTTGGATCAGTATCAAACAAGTGTGTTTGAAGATGCAGCCGTAGGATCTAGTGTTTTGCAGGTCGCTGCCTCAGATCAGGATGAAGGTGCTAATGCAGATATCAGGTACTTTTTAGATGAAGGCACTCCTTTCCAAATAGACCCAAAAGCAGGTACTATTATTATCAAAGAGGCTTTAGACTATGAGAGTAAAAAAGAATATTCTTTCACAATACATGCTACAGATAATGGAGTGCCTTCACTATCAGGAAGGACAGAAGCAACAATTAAACTCCTTGACGTAAATGATAACGATCCTGTTGTTAAATTTAGGTACTTCCCTACCACTTCAAAATTTGCATCTGTTGATGAAAATGCGCAAATTGGTACAGTAGTAGCATTATTGACCGTTTCCGATTCGGATTCCTCTACAGCTAACGGTAATATATCTGTTTCTATTCTTGGAGGGAACGAGCAGGGTCACTTTGAAGTGCACACTTCTCCCGTCCCCAACTTGAGCTTAATTAAAGTTGCCAGTGTGCTAGACAGAGAGCGGATATCCTCCTATAACCTTACGGTGTCTGTGTCTGATAATGGGAAACCTGTGGCCCGATCCTCTTTTGCTAGTCTAGTCATATTTGTAAATGATATCAATGATCACCCACCCATATTCCAGGAAGCCGTCTATAGGGTTGATATTAGTGAAGATGTTCCCAAAGGCAGCTACATTAAAGGGGTCTCAGCCACTGATGGTGATTCTGGACAGAATGCTAACCTGCGCTACTCGATAGTGTCAGGAAACAGTTTGGGTTGGTTTGCCATTAGCGAGAACAGCGGCTTAGTCACTAGTGCAGCCGTACTTGATAGGGAAACTGCATCTGAAATCATACTGAACATAAGTGCCAAAGATCAAGGCCTGCAGCCTAAGATATCTTACACCACACTGATTGTGAACATCACAGATGTGAACGATCAAGTCCCGACGTTCACCCAAAACACGTATCATATATATCCAGTTGAGCATTCACCAGCTGATAGTGAACTTCTACAACTGTCTGCCATTGATACAGATCTTGGTCTCAATGGCACAGTACAGTTTTTATTTGACCCAGAAACACCGGATAATGTGCAGGAGCTATTCCGGTTAGATGCAGTAACAGGGAGGTTAAGCACTGTTTCTGAGTTGGATAGAGAAGAACAAGGTTCTTACCTACTACATGTTAAAGCTACGGATGGTGGCTCTCAACCTTTACACTCTACCGCTACGGTCAACATCACATTAAAAGATATTAATGATAACAGGCCTGTGTTTTACCCTGTGCAGTATTTTGCTAACATTAAAGAAAATGAGCCTCCTGGATCTTATATCATAACCGTGTCAGCCTCTGATCCTGACCTCGGTCGAAATGGCACTGTCAGATACGCTATCACTGCCGGAGACACTTTCAAGTTTCACATCAATAGCAACACGGGCAAAATCACAACTTTAGTACGTCTGGACAGGGAAGAGAAAACAACTTACCAGCTGCAGGTTTCCGCTACAGATGGAGGAGATCTGCGCTCACATACACAAGGCATTGTGACTATCAACGTGATTGACACTCAGGATAACCCGCCTTCATTTAGCCAGAAGGAATACAGCTTTGTCATTTTTGAAAACACAGTCCAGGGTACAGTGATAGGAACAGTGTCTGCCTCTACAGTCGACTTGAACACTAACATTAGTTATTTGATAGCGTCTGGAGATCAGAAAGGCATTTTCTCAGTTAATAGTGTAACAGGACAGATAATCGCCACTGGGCTCATTGACAGGGAGGAGCAGGTGTTTTATCAGCTGAAGGTGATCGCCAGAGGTGGAGATGTCACAGGAGAAGCTTTAGTCAATGTCACAGTAAAGGATCTGAATGACAATGCTCCTCAGTTTCTACATCCTGTGGAGCATGTGAGTGCGGTGGAGAACTGGAAGACAGGTCATCACATATTTCAGGCAAAAGCTTTCGATCCTGATGAAGGTCCTAATGGTATGATCGAGTACAACCTCCAGCAAAACCCCAAAGGACTGTTTCATATACATGAGAAACATGGACTTATCACACTTACAGGATCTCTAAAGGTCACTACAAGCTCATACCAGATCGAGGTTCTGGCCTCTGACTGTGGTGTGCCTCGGCACACCTCCACCCTTGTCTTGATTGTCAGTGTGTATGACGTCAATGACAACGCTCCTGTATTTGACCAGCTCTCGTATGAAGTTATTATCTTGGAGTCGGAGCCAGTGAACAGCCGTTTTTTCAAGGTGGAAGCCACAGATAAAGACTCTGGAGTAAATGGGGAAATAGTGTACGACATCAGTAGTGGGAACATTAATGATGTTTTTGGGATTTTTCCTGATGGACAATTGTATATTAAGACAGAGCTTGACAGAGAAGTTCAGGACCGGTACAATCTGCTACTGGTAGCACGAGACAGAGCGGTAGAGCCTCTAAGTGCTAGCGTTAATGTGACCATTATTCTGGACGATGTCAACGATAACCGGCCACTTTTCAACAGCACGAATTATGTGTTCCGCTTCAAAGAAGAGCAGCCGCGGGGTTCACTGGTTGGACAAGTTTTTGCTGAGGATAAAGACTTTGGTCCAAACAGTGAGGTGAGGTACTCTTTTGAAACAGCTCAGTCAAACTTTGAGCTGGATGCCATCACCGGAGAACTGACAAGCACACTACAATTGGACAGGGAATTTCTTATGAGGCAGAGAGGTACAGCTGTTTTTACATTCACAGTCATTTCATCTGATCAGGGACTTCCTAAGCCTCTCAGAGACCAAGCAAAAGTGCAGGTCTACATTCAGGACATCAATGACAATGCACCAAAGTTCACTAAAGACATCTACCAGGCCTCCATCTCAGAGTCGGCACAAAACATGACACAGCTACTAAGAGTGTCTGCTTCAGATATGGATGAAAACAAAAATGGACTAGTGCACTACCGCCTCTTAGAAGGCAATGAGGAAAACCAGTTTAGCATTGACGGCAGCTCTGGTCAGGTCACGCTTGTAGGGAATTTGGATTATGAGGTTACATCCTCTTACTCTCTTAAAATCATAGCTGAAGACTCTGGAGCAGTCCCACTATCCTCTTCTTGCCTGCTGAGCATTAGCATTTTGGACGAGAATGATAACTCTCCATCTTTTCCAAAGTCCACCATTACAGTAGATGTTCTTGAGAACATGCGGATAGGTGAGCTAGTGGCATCGATCACGGCCACTGACCCAGATTCAGGTTCCAATGCTGATATAACATACAGCATCACTGCTAACAACAATCATGGCACTTTTAGTATTAGTCCCAGTACTGGTAGCATCTTCCTGGTTCGAAAGCTGGACTACGAAACTCAGTCGCTCTACAAACTGAACATCACTGCAAAGGACAATGGCAGGCCTCAAAGATCCTCCTCCATACCTCTTATTATTCATGTGCGAGATTTCAACGACAACCCTCCTGTTTTTACTCCTGGTGATATTTTTAAGTCCATCCCTGAAAACCTTCCTCTGTCCACCTCTGTCATGACAATCACAGCCCATGACATAGATGCAGATATTAATGGGCAGCTGGAGTACTCGGTAGTCCAGCAAACACCAAGAGGAAGCCACTTCTACATCAATCCAACCTCTGGCGTCATCCTGACAAGCAGCGAGATTGACCGAGAGTTTTCGAACATGTTCGAGTTAACTATCAAAGCAACAGATCAGGCAGTCCCTCTTGAGTTCCGTCGTTTTGCACTTAAGAATGTCACAATCTGGATCACAGACCAAAACGACAACGTTCCAAACTTCATCTCCCAGAACGCCCTGGTGGCTGAACCAAACATCGTAATCGGCTCGATCCTGACAACGGTTGTAGCTAATGATCCTGATGAGGGTGCAAACGGTGAGGTGGAGTACGAGTTGGTCAAAGGTGACTCGGATACATTCATCATGGACCGGTACAGTGGTGACATTCGCCTGGCGTCTCAGCTCGTCCCGTCAAAACTCATCTACAGTCTAGTTGTCTCCGCTACTGACCACGGTACAGAGCGAAAGACATCCCGTACCGAATTAACCATCATTCTACAAGGTGCTGATGGTCCTGTTTTCTCTCAACCCAAATACATAACCATTTTAAAGGAAGGTCAACCTCCTGGCACCAATGTCATCTCACTAGATGCGTCCAGCCCTCGTGGCTCTGCCACCAAAGTGGAGTATTTCATCGTGGCCATCCGGAGCGGTGGGAAAGCCGTAGGAAGGCTTTTCACCATTGGTCGTCACACGGGTATGATCCAGACAGCAACGGAGCTGGATAGAGAGCAAGGAACTGATTTGTATCTTCTGGATGTCTATGCCATTGAGACAGAGACCAGCCAACCCCGAACTCAGAGAGCTGAGGTGAGTAATGGCTATTTTTTCTGCTTAGCCGTGTTTGCATTGTTTGCCTTATTTTCCTGGGAAAACTTAATTAGGTTAAATGTTTTTGGACGGGTGTGCCTGTGTGCCTGTGCCTGTGATGGTTCTTGCATATTATGCTAGAATCGGTCCAAGAAAATGAGAATTCATGGCTGTGCAAGTAACATATGCTGAAGTCATTGGCCTGGTTTAGGGGGATCAAGTTTTCTGATGGAAAAACTGGCAGCCACACGATTCAAGTTAAAACACACACACACACTTTTGTATATTCGTTAATTAAAACCCTGCCTTATGTATTTTTCAGAGAGATCTGGGTTGTGTTAGATGTAAATAACCTTGCACTTGAGCAAGTCATGGTTGTTGTAAGTGGGATTTTGTGTTTTGGCAGGCTTTCCTTATTGTTCCAGGCAAAAAAAAAAAACAAAAACGTTCAGGCTACAACTGGTTCACAGAGGCGATTGCTGGGTTTTGTCTTAGAGAGGGAAGTGTGTGTGTATCCTGTGTTTCGTCGAGTTCCTGCCCAAACCATCTTATCAGTTGCCACGAATTCCACAAATCATGATGTCAGACAACTTTACTGATTATTCTTATAACTGATTAGTCATATTAATTGTGTCCAAACTGGTGGGGATTTATAATGTTCTTAGTTTTGTTTGTGGTCCAGAATGAAAGAAAGGGGTTTGTGTGTGTGTGTGTGTGTGTGTGTGTGTGTGTGTGTGTGTGTGTGTGTGTGTGTGTGTGTGTGTGGTGGTAGGGTGGGGGTGTTTTGAATGGGTTGATAGTTTGCTGTATGAAAGATGGGGAAAACAGCAAATGTTTCATCCCCTTTCTGATACCTGTCTCCAACCGAGCAAGGGGTAATTATGTTGGATTTGAGTTTTTCTGGGGAGATTTAAAGCCGGGTGGTCCCGCTTTTGTGCCACCGGCTTCGGCTTAGAGGGCAATAAATGACCGTTAAATTCAGATGACCCTTTAAGTCTTGCTGAATAGAATTTTTTCTCTCCAGAGAAAAGGAGAGAGACTGAAAAGGAAAACATTTGAAGCTGAAACCATGTAGTACTACTATGCTGTGATGATTTCTCTCGTGCTCCTGCTAAATTGTCCCCTTGGGATGGAGTTAAAATCCTGTGCAGCAGGAGAGACAGAAAGAAAGAGAGAGAGAGGGAGAGGGAGAGATTGGGGGGATGGTGGGGTGGTTTGGTTGTTATCGGCTGAAACTTCAGTCCAACTTTTTGGGTGGCTAAGGCTGAGGCCACTTCTCAAATCAAAACCAAATGTGATTCTATATATGCGTTGAAGAAAATTTTAGCTGGAACCAAAGAGTGTTGTTGTTACAGGCCTGATGATACGCATGTATGAATCGATTTTTTTTCCTCTTTCTCTTTCCTGGTTCAGCTCAGCAAAACTTCCTCTAAGAATAAAAGGTTTTGTTATTTACCTAAATAATTATTATTTTAAAAGAGGTGTTAAGGAGTATAAGTCCACTGAATCCTCCAAAGGTAAAAACTGTGATTTACATTTAAGGCATTTAGCAGACACCCTTATCCAGAGTGATTTACAACTGAGCATTAAGGGCCTTGCTCAGGGGCCCAGCAGTGGCAGCTTGGTGGACCTGGGGTTCGAACCCATTTGATCCATTTGGTTTAACATCATATTGTCTATACATTATAAAAGTTTATATTTATTATAAAGAGCTATGAAGCATGCTGTTCTCAGCAAACAATCAATGACGGCATAGTGTAATGTGGTCCAATGATTATTATCCTAGAATTTTTCTTCATCTTATACCTCAGTAGAGTTGCAAAATTCTGGGAATTTTCAAGGCTTAAAAACTTTCCACTGGAATTAACGGGAATCTATGGGAATTGACGGGAATTTTTGGGAATTAACGGGAATATATGGGAATTAACGGGAATATATGGGAATTAACGGGAATATAGGGAATTAATGGGAATCTATGGGAATTAACGGGAATCTATGGGAATTAACGGGAATCTATGGGAATTAACGGGAATATATGGGAATTAACAGGAATCTATGGGAATTAATGGGAATATATGGGAATTAATGGGAATATATGGGAATTAATGGGAATCTATGGGAATTAACGGGAATATATGGGAATTAATGGGAATCTATGGGAATTAATGGGAATATATGGGAATTAATGGGAATATATGGGAATAAACTGGGAATTTAAAAAAAATGCAGAGTTGCCTATAACAAGGAACTTAAATATAGTTAAAAAAAATTCTGTAGCATAATTTTGTTTAAAACAACAAGATTTAATGCAATTTAAGTACCATGTAAAAAAAAAAAAAAAAAAAAAAAGTAAATTTGTACCTTGCGTTCCTCGGTCACTTGCACACAGCACACTGCTTACTGGAGGGCCATTGAGGCCACACCCCCCTGCATGCCATTGAGGCCACACCCCCTGCATGCCATTGAGGCCACACCCACTGCATGTACTTGCATTCTTCCATAACATGCACAGTAACACTTTATTTTAAGGTCATTTAATTAGTTTCTTATTATTATGGATATTAATAGAATATTGGCTATTTATTAGTACTTATTAAGCACCTATTAATGCCTTATTCGCTATATTTATTTGTTCAGTTACCGGAAACTTTCCGCCCCTATACCTTTGCAACCCTATACCTCAGCAATCTTAGTTAATGTTTAACATTTATATTCTAGCAGCTAAAAACACTTATTTGTTTAGAAAGTGCTGACACTAGAGGACTCCTTGTGTCTCAAAGAGAAATTTAGATTTTAAAACTGTTAAAGTTTGAAGGATCAAGCCCGAGGCAAAGGTGGTGAGGAAAAACTCCCTGAGATGATATGAGGAAGAAACCTTTAGAGGAACCAGACGCAGTAGTGAACCTCATCCTCATTGTGGTGACACTGGACAGGAAATAATGTCAACGTAATTAATGTTCTTTCTACGCCAGTTTATAGTCGAGTGGAATTGGGTAACCACGAGCTCCCGAGGAACTAACGGGTCAGCCCCGATTTCTGAGTTCACCACAGACTCAACACTCAAAAAGCTTCGCCATCTCAGCGACGATCTGTTTTTTGTTTTTATTATAATTATTTTTGTTGTTGTTCATATGGTGCGTTCGCCAAACAAGTCCCTGCGCGAGTTGTTAGGAACTAAGGATGTAGAGAAAATCTGAAAGCGGGTGTTTAGAATGAATAACGATGTTAGAAGAGCGTGTTCTAGTCTGTGTAGCTGGCGCATGTTTGATGATGTCATTTTGAATGTTCAACAGAACAGGATCCAAAACACATGCGCACACACACACACACACACACACACACACACACACACACACACACACACACACACACACACACACACACACACACACACACACACTTTTTTCTGCAGAAACATCTTCATTCAGCCATATTTAGTCCATGCATGAGTGATCTGTGTGTGTGTGTGTGTGTGTGTGTGTGTGTGTGTGTGTGTGTGTGTGTGTGTGTGTGTGTCTTTTATCTTTTCTCTCTCTTGCTCGTTCACTTTTTGAACTGAAGCCTCTCTATATTGACAGTGACACAAAAAGTAGAGTAACTGAGTGTACTGTTTTAGTCTCTCTCTCTCTCTCTCTCTCTCTCTCTCTCTCTCTCTCTCTCACACACACACACACACACACACACACACACACACACACACACACACACACAGTATATACTGTAGATACACAGGTCTTTGTACCATCTGTCTGATATAATACTGCAATCTCTCTCCCTCTCTGATTTAATGTTGTTATCCTTCTTCTTGTCCCTCATTTTGTGACAGATTTAGGGATTGGACCTAAAAATGAACCTGATTACCTTTCTCTCTGTCTCTCTATCTCTTTCTTTGAGCAGGCAGAGGTTGAGGGTTTAGGACATTTAGGGAGCTCCCACATTCCAACAAAGAGAGAGAGAGAGAGAGAGAGAGAGAGAGAGAGAGAGAGAGAGAGAGAGAGAGAGAGAGAGAGAGAGAGAGAGAGAGAGAGAGAGAGAGAGAGAGAGAGAAACTGAGAGAGAGAGAGAGAGAGAGAGAGACTGAGTTTGGGAGAGAGAAAGAGCAGATGGCTGGAGTAGATAGAGGTGTCTTATGAGTTTGTTTAACTTCAAGGTCTCTGTGTGTGTGTGTGTGTGTGTGTGGGTGTGTGGGTGTGTGTGTATATATGTGTGTGTGTTGTACAGAGCCAAAAGAGTCGAACAATTGTGAGAACAGAGTGTGGAGTACACACACACACACACACACACACACACACACACACACACACACACACACACACACACACACACACACACACACACACACACACACAGTGGTTCTGGCAATGAGGAAAATCATACTTCTATATATAAAGCGCTTGTTTTAAGTTTCTACAGTAAAATTTAAATTGATACTTATTTATTTGAATGATTTTGAGTAAATGGAGGAAATTCTCCGTTTTCATAATCGCATCTTAGAAATAAAACTATAAACGCTTCCTAGAAGCATGCAAAGTCACACTAGCAAATAAAAAGAGATTGGTATAAAAAACCGACACAGCATGTTTCGGGGTCCTAACTTTGTTAGTATCATTGAATTTTAGTAAAAACCAAATGTTTCGATGCAAATACTGTGTAATTGGTTATATAACAATTGTGTAACAACATGGTGTTTGCGTTTAAAGGAAATCAGGCTTTCGTTTCTCTGGCATTTCACATGGCACAGACCTTTACTCTGTGTTTGTAAAAGTCTGGAGCCATTGTTTTTTTTTGTTTGTTTTTTTGTTGTTGGTTTTTTTATTTTTTTCACCCTCGGATTGTTTTCCTCCTGGAAGCGTTTCAGTCCAGCGCTGGGTAGAGTGCAGCTGAAGAACGGCACGCTATTCTCAGCATGAAGCACGTTTACTGAATTTTTAGAAACAGATCCTTCTGGTCTGTGTTTCAGGGATAGATTGGTTTTGTCTGGGAGTTCAGCCCTGAGGAAATGACATTAAGGTATTGCGAGAGTTGGGAGAAAGACTATGGGATTTCAAGGAGGTGTGTGTGTGCGTGTGTGTGTGTGTGTGTTTGTAAATTGCAACTGAACTAATACATCAGTTTGTGTACACACAATGTTGAACGTACTTGCTATATCAGTTTATGAGACCTCATCATACCTCAGGGTGTGTTTGGCTACCTGTATGCATGTGTGTGTGTGTGTGTGTGTGTGTGTGTGTGTGTGTGTGTGTGTGTGTGTGTGTGTGTGTGTGTGTGTGTGTGTGTGAGTCTGATGATCTTTTTTTTCTCTGTCCAAATATAAGTGCTGCAGCTTTGTCCTCTGGCTCAGCTCACCATCTCACATACCACTTATGATTCACTTGGGAGTCGATTCAGAGTCAAATGGCTTTCTCAGGACATTTGAATCCTCTCACTCAGATACTTCAGGTAATTTCGGTGATTTCTGAGTTCTAATCAACCAAAAAGAGGAAAAGACAGATGTGCGATAGTTACTAAACTAACTAGTAAACTAGGGAGGAGATGATTATTTATATTTCATGGAAGGAGTCTCCAGAGTCAGTTTATAGTTCTAGTAACTTTATAGTTTTTCTCCCACAGGAAAGTCTTCATGGTGGATGGCTTTGTGTTTAAAGTTTCCCTGTAACCTGGCAACCTGCGATCTTTAGGACATGCTGTTGTGGAAAAAAGATACCACTTTTGGTGGAGTAACGTGTGACATCTACATCTACTGTTGCTATGATACCACACTGAATTATGGGCTGTTTTTTATTGTCAAGTCACCAACCGAGGCGTCTTTGATATTTCAGCTGGATTTAAACCACTTCCTGGTAAATTAAGAAATCTTGGTACACAAAAATGAAACACACACACACACACACACACACACACACACACACACACACACACACACACACACACACACACACACACACACGGTAGTGTTTAGCTGTCTCTGGTTTATAAACATGTTGCAGCTCCAGCTGTTGTTGTTTACTTGGACTTTGAATATCTGACATTCCATTTCGGGTCGTTTGAATTTTATGAGATTTTGGGAAAGTTAAAGACGCACACTAGAAAGTTTTTTTTTTTTTTTCAGAAGAATTGCAAAGTTTGAAAATAAATGAATACATTCCAGTATTTCTCTGCCTTTCTTTGTCTGTGTGAGACTTCTTCTCTCATCTTTCTGTGTGTGATGTCAGAGAGAGAAAGAGAGAGAGAGAACTGAAAAGACAGAGAGAGAGAGAGAGAGAGAGAGAGAGAGACAGAGAACTGA
>NC_062532.1:6180882-6183382 GCF_022655615.1 Tachysurus fulvidraco
GTGTGTGTGTGTGTGTGTGTGTGTGTGTGTGAGAGAGAGAGAGAGAGAGAGAGAGAGGTGTGTGTGTGAGAGAGAGAGACAGAGAGACAGAGAGAGAGGTTTGTGTGTGGGTGTGGGTGTGTGTGTGTGTGTGAGAAAGAGAGAGAGGTTTGTGTGTATGTATGTGTGTGTGTGTGTGTGTGTGTGTGTGTGTGTGTGTGTGTGTGTGTGTGTGAGAGAGAGAGAGAGAGAGAGAGAGAGAGAGAGAGAGAGTGTGTGTGTGTGAGAGAGAGAGACAGAGAGACAGAGAGAGAGAGGTTTGTGTGTGTGTGTGTGTGTGTGTGTGTGAGAAAGAGAGAGAGAGAGAGAGAGAGAGAGAGATGTGTGTGAGAGAGGGAGAGAGAGAGAGAGATGTGTGTGAGAGAGATAAATGTGTGTGTGAGAGAGAGGGATGTGAGAGAGAGGGATGTGTGTATAAGAGAGAGAGAAAGAGAGAGAAATGTATGTGAGAGAGAGAGAAATGTATGTGTGAGAGAGAGAAATGTGTGTGAGAGAGATGTGTGTGTGTGTGTGTGTGTGAGAGAGAGAGAGACAGAGAGAGTGAGAGACAGACAAAGAGAGAGAGAGACAAAGAGAGAGAGAAAGAGAGAGATAGAGAGAGAGAGACAAAGAGAGAGTGACAGAGACAGAGAGAGAGACAGAGAGAGAGAGAGACAGAGAGAGAGACAGACAAAGAGAGCAAGAGAGAGAGTGACAGAGACAGAGAGACAGACGAAGAGAGCGAGAGAGAGAGTGACAGAGACAGAGAGACAGACGAAGAGAGCAAGAGAGAGACAAAGAGAGGGAGAGAGAGAGATAGTGAGAGAGAGACAAAGAGAGAGAGGGAGAGAGAGAGATAGTGAGAGAGAGACAAAGAGAGAGTGACAGAGACAGAGAGAGAGAGAGATAGAGAGAGAGACAGACAAAGAGAGCGAGAGAGAGAGACAAAGAGAGAGAGAGAGAGAGACAGATAGAGAGAGAGACAAAGAGAGAGTGACAGAGACAGACAGAGATAGAGAGAGAGAGAGACAAAGACAGACAGAGAGAGAGACAAAGACAGACAGAGAGATAGAGAGAGCGCTCGCTCTCACCGATCATCCATAACTGATATAAATAAATAAACTTAAACTTGAACTGAACTTGTTTCCAACTTATTTGTCCCGGATGTCCCACAGATGCTCCATCAGATATCCCTTCTTCCTTCTCTCTCTCTTTTTTAATCATTATCTCAATATATCATCTTTTTTTTTCCCCCATCCCGTCTTTATCCGTTATCCCCTGGTCACTGCCTTGCTCCTAAATCCCTTTACCTCTTTATCTCCGTCATTCTATTTTTCTCATTCTTTCCATCTTTCCCTCCTTTTTTTTTGTCTTTCTCACTTTAACCAACTTTTTTGTTACCCAAATTTGCTCCCTTCTCTCTCATTTTCCCTGTTTCTCTTTCTGTCTTTATTACTCTCTGT
This sequence comes from Tachysurus fulvidraco, assembly GCF_022655615.1. NCBI lineage: Eukaryota > Metazoa > Chordata > Actinopteri > Siluriformes > Bagridae > Tachysurus > Tachysurus fulvidraco. The sequence goes on from NC_062532.1 coordinate 6,182,364, forward strand.
CCTTTCTCATTTCTCCCCCACATCTCCCCCTTTTTCCATCACTTCCTTTTCCTTTCTCTCTCTCCCTCTGTCAGTGTCCACATGTCAGTGATGAAGAGATGACTGATTAGAATGAGGGAGAAGACGGAGACTTTATGTGTGTTTCTGTGACAGACTCTGGTGGCCATTTAAGATCTACCACCCACCCCCACACACACACACACACACACACACACACACACACACACACACACACACACACACACACACACACACACACACACACAGTGGGTTAAATAGTGTGAATTAATGAAGTCTGTGTGGGAACGTCCCAGAGCGAATTAATGGAGGGAAAGAAAGAAGAAAAGCAGCACTGCTTCCTTAGCATTTCTATAGGCTCTCTCTCTCTCTCTCTCTCTCTCTCTCTCTCTCTCTCTCTCTCTCTCTCTCTCTCTCTCTCTCTCTCTTTATTTTTCCTCTTTCATCAGACCCCTTTAATCCTGAGGGTGTATGCAGAGTCTGGACCAGAGACTGATAAGCAGGCCAGTAAGCACAGTGTGTGTGTGTGTGTGTGTGTGTGTGTGTGTGTGTGTGTGTGTCTGTGTTAATGTTACTGAGTGCTGGTCATGGCTAAAAGCAGAGAAAAGATGAAAGGACCATTTGCAGATGTGTGTGTGTGTGTATATGTGTGTGTTTGTGTGTGTGTGTGTGTATGTGTGTGTGTGTGTGTGTGCGTGTGTACTGTATGTGTATGTGTGTGTGTGTGTGTGTGTGTGTGTACTGTGTGTGTGTGTACTGTGTGTACTGTGTGTGTGTGTGTATGTGTGTGTGTATGTGTGTGTGTGTGTGTATGTGTGTGTGTGTGTGTGTGTGTGTGTGTGTGAGATACAGTATGTGATACAGTATGTGATACAGTATGTGTGTGTGTGTGTGTGTGTGTGTGTGTGTGTGTGTGTGTGAGATACACAGTTCACCAAGTACTGAACACAATAATCTCCCTTTTTCCACTCAATGTACACTTATTGTATAAGACAGACAGT
>NC_062532.1:6188382-6265882 GCF_022655615.1 Tachysurus fulvidraco
TAACAAATTTAAAACAAAATTTAAAACACAAACCTTTTGGTTGCTGAGTTTAAGTTTAGGGTAAGATGTAGGTGTAGCATAGAACAGTAGTAAGTGTAAGTGTGTGTGTGTGTGTGCGTGTGCGTGTGTGTGTGTGTGTGTGTGTGTGTGTGTGTGTGTGTGTGTGCTCAATAAATCAGAGAAATGGAGTGTGGGACAGCAGAAGCACCAGCAATTATATTGACCATGCAGAGAAGGCGTGTAATCAGACAAACACTCCGTGAACGAGAGATGAGAGTTAAAACAAGAGAGAAACAAAGAAAGACAGATTAAAGAATTTAAGTATGTATGTAACTAATTCATCTAGACTTGTGTGCGAGTGTGTTTGTGTGTTTAGATGCTTCTCATCTGGGCAAGACTTTGTGTGTGGGTGTGTGTTTGTGTGTGATAAACAGATAAAGCATGTGTTAGCGTGAAGTGTGTGTCACATGCCATTACACATTGTGTGTTTGTTTGTGGTTATATGTTTGTAACTGTTTAATGTGTTCAGACATCTCTTCTCAATGTGTGTGTGATTGTGTGTTTGTATCTCTAGTAGTGTAGCGATTATGTGTGTGTAATGTTTTCATGTGAATTTACATTTTTTGATAAGCCAAACACAACACACTCACTATTTAAGTGCTTAATGCTATGAGGTCATTGTTGCTAGGCAAGTAAGTAGTATAAGCTAATACTTGATAGCAAATAATACAGTTATTTAGTGTGTAACAGACAAAATAAACATGAAATCACCATAAAAACAAGACATGCCCTTCAGGAACATCAACTTTTACCTCAGATGTTTTGGTAAACTCTAAAAAAAATCAAATTTTACAAGACCAAAATTACATTTTTTTACAGTTAGCATCTCGTGCTAACCAAAGCTCTGCCATATTAAAAAGGCAAAGTTTTTATTGTAGTAAAAAAGTTTTATTTATGTGAAACCTTCAGAAATGTGACTGAAAATATGAATGAATATTGAAGTAATACTTGGGATGAAGTATGTAGGAATATGCATGACTGTGAGAGAGTGGAAGAGAATTAGAGAGAGAGGCGAGACAGGCAGGCAGGCAGGCGTATAGTGGTCGCTTAGGTGATGATTGGTTCTGTCTCGCAGTGGATCAAGTGTGTGATACTGTGAGTCCTGTGTGTGTGTGTGTGTGTGTGTGTGTGTGTGTGTGTGTGTGTGTGTGTGTGTGTGTGTGTGTGTGTGTGTGTGTGTGTTTAGTATGAACTCTGAAACACTCAACCTATGCTGAGTGATAACTCACAGACTAAAAAAAACAGAGTTCCTCAACTTTTTTGTTGCTCTATCTTTCTTTCCACCTCCTTTTATCCTCACATGTCTCCCCCTTTCTTTCTTTCTTTCTTTACATTCTCTCAGAACACTCTCTCTGCAGTAAACGAACATTTTTGATGCTGCCGACTTATACACATGTGTATCTAGTGTAACTAAGGATACTAAGTGTCTTCCTGTGTCTTATTTGGTCTCTGTCTCCTTGTCTTTCTTTCTGTCTTGACACAAGTTGTTTGTCATGTTTCTTTCTCAGCTCTTTGTGTTGGCCAATCTGTGAGCATCGTAAAGTCAACATGTTTTTGTGTCTCCTGTAAACGAACGCTTCCCTCTGACCACTTCAGCCCAAACAGCACTTCCACACTCCAGCGCTGTTTACATGACCGCGTAAATGTTGTATCGGAGCGGGTGTGTGTTTTTACATTGTGTTTGTGTTGATGTGACTGGTGAGATTTGATCTGTGTACATTACAGCCACTTTCTCTGTCTGATATATTGATTTAGAGTCTAGTATTTTAGAAACGAATTGCAATAAAGTTTATCTGGGACATAAAATGTCCTGGAAAAAAAAACATATGCAGGTACCATTTTTGCCCATTGTGTTTTTCAAAAGAATGACATGATTGCTATCTACAAGAAGTTTGACCGTAGTTCTCCAAAAGAAAAAACTTGAAAAAGAATCATCAGACCCTGCCCCCACATGACATCACGTAGTGGTTTCCCTTAGTACAATTTCCTATTTACGGGAACATTCCAGACATTTCCTAAATCATAAGGGACTCATAAGTGAAGCATTTATGCACATTAGCTATCAAGTTGTGCTACCACTTAGACCATACTACAGTAGCTAGCTTTAACCAGATATGTTATTGCAAAAAATAAATAACATGGGGTCTCCTACATGGGACGTATATACATTGTAGGACACCAGGCATATCATATCTACTGGCAATTTAGAGTCACTAAATTTCTGGAGGTTTGAAGAAACCTGAGAACCAGAAGGAAACAAATACAGACATAGACAGTAACCCGAGCTCAGGAAGGAACCTGGTAACTTGGAGCTATTAGGTGGCAATGCTGCCATACTGGCTTTTAACTCAATTTGTCATTGACATCCCATAAACAATATGGCCTTTATAGATGGTATGTGAATACCATCTATAGCCTCGAAACATCTTACCCCAGACATCCATTGAATTGTTCATTTCAGCCTGTTTCCTTGACTAGCATCACTAGCAGTTTAAGACTTATAGTTGCCAAAAAAGAAACAATAAGAACAGAAGACACTCAGCTTTCTCTCCATACAACAATACCGTTGAACAACGGAGTCATTCATCGTGCACTTATCCCTCTCTCTACGCTAGTCTCTAAGGAGGAGGAGGAGAGTGAGAAAGACACAAAAACAAGATGTCAGAGCTGCATTACAGCTTCGCTAACTAATGACTTGGCAAGGTCACAACCTCAGGGACTCTGGTAACTTCCAGTCCGTCACCTCTCAGCAGGATAAATCATCACCTTTTAACCTTAAGACTGACCCCAAAGCACGAGACAGAAAGTGAGGTAGCAAGGGAAAGTGGTGTAAAAGAAAGAACCGTGTGTCTGCGACGTACAGCTCTAAATTGTAGTTGTTTAGATATACTGTATAATGTTAATTCATTCTAATAGATGAACCATTATTTCTTGTAGGGATCATTTGACCTACAGAATTGGCAGTTTTTTGCAAACCTTTACTTCTAGCAAAATACTGAAGACTGACCTTCTTAACACATCAGCTGTAATGAATTTTCTGCCATTGTGTAAATACAAATCTCTGTAAGTCCTCTGTAAAATTGGGAAAAGCAGACATTGCTATGTTACTACTGTGCCAATCAGTTCCTGTGGAATTGTGGTCAAATCTACAGTATGTTACATGGATAAAATAGCTAACATTATACACACCCTGGATTTGTAAAAAACAAATGACGAAGCTAGTTAGTAACAATGCTTATCATCCTTTTATTTCATTTTCTTTCAAAGAACAGTTAATCTATCTAGATCTAGTGTTCATACTGCCAATTTTTCAAACCTTGGCAAACGGTTGTAGATATCATAAATTATATCACGCAAGAAAAGTGGTGATTTTTATATTTGAAAGGATTTCATTGGATGCCACCTCAAACTGACAAGCACTGCGATTCTCAACATATCTTATATCCTAAGTATATATGTGAGTGTTTCTTGGTGCTGTTTCTGACCTCTTTGTGATGGGTTTATGAGCAGCGATCATTCACATTCAGTAGTGCTCTCACCATTCAGACCAAATGCTCCTCTACTATTGAGTTCTACTGAAGCGTACATTTAAGAATACACCCAGCCTAAGAAAGAGGGAGAGGGAGGGTGGGAGAGGAAACAAGAGAACATTACACCCAGTCTAAGAGAGAACACTATACCCGGCCTGGGAGAGACAGAGACGGAGCATCTGAACTGAACGTGACTCAAATTGCATCACAATAAAGAGCTTTTTGAAGCAGTTGGTTTTAGTTTTTGGAGACAATTAAAGTGAAACAAACCAGCGATCATGAAGTGGCAAGCTTATTGAAATCTAAGCATTGATTTTGCTAATCGTTGTCTTAAGATCTAACCCAGTAATCCATCTATAGAGCACCATGAAGTCTAGAGACCTCTGGAGATCACAGCCAGCAGTTACCACAAACAATAGCACAGTCTATACTCATACATTAACAGCCAGTTGCTTCATATTATGGAAAAAAAAAAAGATTGTTAAAGACAATGTCACAAATGCATGACCGATTGTGGTCTGGAATTAAAAGAGGAACGTTATACTTTCTGCTCAAGCAACATATTAGACACTTCATATTGTGCCTATTGTAATCTACCAGTTCAATAGCTTTAAATGTTGGAAGTGAATCTTCATGTGTTAGTCTCCCAGTTTTGGACCTTCTGCAATGTCTTTTGGAGCAGTGTTAGATCGTTACTAATGTTCTTTGAATTTGGATTCTTCAAATGTTAGATATTTGTCTAAGCTCTTCCAACATCCTTTACTTGTTGGACCTTCAGTTAGTTAGTTATGTTAGTTAGTTCTTTATGTTGTTAGTTCTTTTTGTATTAGTCCTTGCAGTATTCCACCTTCGGGTGTTGCCCATTGAAGTGTTAAGCACTATTCGGACGGGGCTAGTTCTATGTGGGGACAAAGTAATTATTACCACAGCTTCTCGGTGATTTAGTCCCGTCCGAATGCGCCATCTCGGTAATCATTACGGACAATGTCAGTAAAGATTACGGCGACTTTTACCTTCTGTAAAAAAGTCCGGAAAAATTACCTCAGGTAATACTAATCCCGTCCGAATAGACCCGCTATAAATATGTACGATAAAATACCGTCATTTCCTGTTTAAAAGTAGTTTTTGGCGTGTTTTTCAAGCATGTTTGCGCACGTGATAACAGGAAGCAACGTCATACGCACATGACGACAAGGAGGTTACTGTGGTGCGTAAAGCGAGTTACCCCTCCCACTTCTGCTAGTTTTACTGAGATGTCTTGTCCCGTGCGAATTGGCCAATTAATATTACAGACGTCCTGAGGAAAAATTGCATTACTCCACGTCCCCACGTAGAACTGATCCAGTCCGAATAGTGCTTTAGACTTCCCAAGTCTTGGTTATGTGTCAGACCTTCACAGGCTGTCATATATTCAAGTGTTAGAACTTCAAGTATTGTACCTTCAAAGATGGTAGTCCTTTTAGTATTTAAATTTCAAATGTTGTACCTTCAGACATGGTAGACCTATCAAGTGTTAGAACGTCAAGTGTTGTACCTTCAGAAAAGGTAGTTCTTTCAGTGTTTGACCTTCAAAGGGTTAGATCAGCAAGTGCTGTACCTTTAAATAAGTTTTGAATCTTGAAATGTTACATGTCAATGTAACTCATTACCTAAAACAGCTCCATGCACACGTGCCTTCTCGTCTATACGTGTACAACCATAAAGGTCTAAATCTAACAGTAATGCATCTTCCGATATTACTCTTCCTTCAAATGTTGGATCTTTCAGTGTTAAAATTTCAAGTGTTAGACTGTTGGGCATTAAAGACTTCCTCCAGTTCTAGGGTATTATCATGAAAACTTGTCTAACGTCTAATCTTCCAGTACTGTGCCTTCCAAAGTTGGCCTTCTTTGATGGTTTGATGCTTTGATGGAGTTTTGTGTTAGATCTTCCAGTGTTCAAAAAAATCGTGTTAAACATTTAATTGTTGAACTTTGAAAATGCTTCCAATATTCCTGTTCTACCAGATTCTTGTTCTACCAGATAGTTTTATACCTTTAAAGGCAGGGTCTCCGATTTTTGAGAAATGCTTCCGAAAACTGAGTCGGAACGACAAAGTAAAAATCAAAACAAAAGCCAGTGAGCAGAAAGGGGCGGGGCTTGTGAATATGCGGCGGAGAGAGTGTTCAGTGCGCATGTGGGACATCAGCAGAAAGCGGTTTTAACATTGACATGGAGGATAAAAACAAAGAAAGAAAGCGAAGAAAGGCTTATGATAAGGCAAGAAGTAGGACGAGTTAATATAGGATCAGCTTTCCAGCGCTGGAGAGAACTGAAGGAGCGAGAAGTTGGCCACATATTCACAGATTGGAGTTTCCCGAGTCAATAACTCCTGAGCTAAACGCTGTTACTACACAAATAACACCTTTTCTATCATAGTAATATAGAGAGAGTTTTGTGTAGTAACAGCGTTTAGCGTTTCTTTGCTTTCTTTCTTTGTTTTTTTTATCCTCCATGTCAATGTTTCAATCGCTTTCTGCTAATGTCACACATGCGCACTGAACACTCGCCTTTCTGAAGACCCGCCCCTTTCTGCTCACTGGCTACACGTTTGTTTTGATTTTCGTTTTGATTTTTAGTTTGTCGTTCCGACTCAGTTTTCTGAAGCATTTCTCAAGAATCGGAGACCCTGCCTTTAAGTATTTTTTTTTTTAATTGTTAGTCCTTTTATTCTTCCAATATTTGAACTTTGCATGACTTCAACTATCATGCTCAACATGGTATTTTATTGTTTTCCATTCTTAGTTAGTTCTTCCAAACTTAGACTAATATCAGTCACATCACTGCTATACCAAAGATGGTTGTTCCAGTGTTAGGAGTTGTGGTTTCTGTTTCAGTAGCAGCAGCTTTACCAGTGTTAATCGTATTATACGTGTAAGCAGTAATCCTTTTAATCTTGCCAGTGTTAGTTGTGCCAGAAGTTGTCGAACGTGAAGGTATTGTTTTCTCTGCCAGTAGACAAGCATGAAATCCTGCCATAATGAAGGAAGCCTTCTGATGATACACACACTTTATAAAGACACACATCATCAGATAAACACACTTTTTTTCTTATGCTATCACACTCTTACGGTCTCAGACTCATAGGATGATTGATTCCCTGGATTGTTTTAATGCGTCCAATGAAGGTCGTCGAATAATAGATTTTTTCCTCTATTTCCATTTGACATAAGTTTGGATCGGTTTTGGACCACATCATAAATTTGGATAAGGCTGGACGCACAGCAGAACGCAATCCCAAATGCTCAAGGAAACAAGGTATTCATGAAAGCATCCTGAAACGAAATGTGTTTTTGCTATCTGTTGTGCTATTTTTTCCTTCTTTCCTTGTTTTAGCAGTCGTTTCAGATACGTTTTTAATCTTGTAAAGACTTTTTCAAGATATCTTATAGTTTCACTATTCATAAACTTATCTCTTTCGGGTTTGTCTTGAGTTTCACATACGCTTTTTACATCGGGATCGGCGAGTCCCAGAACGCTTCAGGAAACAAGCAGACGTGAAAGCATCCTAAATTGCAGTGTTGTGTTTTCACTATTTCTTATCCTATTATTCATATACGCTTCCAGTCACTTCCTCTGTCTGTCTCTTACAATTTCTTTCCCCATCTCTCTTTCTTGCTTTCTCTCGTTCATGAATGGCCTCAGTAAGGGGAACAGGTCTGTTATAGCTGTGCTCTTTGGCAGAAATATGCTTTATGCCACCTCATGTTAAACGCATTAGCGTTTCTGCTCCATTCTACTCGGCCCACAGCCCGCCAGACGCTTCCTGCTCCTCTCTAAACGACACACACAGATGGAGAGAGACAGAAAGAAAGAAAAAGAGCGAGGGTTGGGTGATTCTATGGATCAGAGATTACCAAGTGGAGTTTTATGATTTGAAGCAATGTTTTAACCCAAATCCATTTCTTTGTGCTCCATGAAGATTTGATAGAAACTCAAGGCATGTGTTTAGGTTTCCTTCCTCCGATTCTGCTCCGGCTCTCATTTCGGTGCCTTTCTGAAATGCTATCTGAAGTTTCTTGAGCTTTCCGCGAGCACTGGGAAAACTTTTAGTGTTTGCTAAGAGCAGTGGCATTTTAGCAAACTCTAAAACTGGCTTTACTTGTGTTTTGTGGTTGGAATGTTGGCTGGAAAAGTCACGGCAAACAGGAATTGTTTGAAAAAAAAAAAGTGTGTGTGTGTGTGTGTGTATATGTGCACGTTAAAGACACAGGGTTGTGAGGTAGCGTTTAGATGTTTATGGTGTGTAACAAGACGTTTGTAATTTCGCTCTGCTGGGGTTTGGTTTGGGTTGTTTCTGTGTGTATGTGTGCGAATGTGAACTGTTGTGTTCTGTTTAATCTCCGTCCTAGACACTTTAACCGTCAGGGAGTTCTGGGAGCCGCTGTGCACAAAAATTAGCGATTATGTACCGACTGCTGAGGTCTTATTCACATACACACACACTCTCTCGGTTAGTCGCGCTCGCTCATTCTCACAGTCCGTCTCTCTCTCTCTCACACACATTTATTGTGTCTTATTGTCACTGTTTTGGGCTTTTCTCATTGAGGCACTCAGCGGGGGGCGTAATGGAGGGAGGTGGTTCACACACACAATTTCAGCCCTGTTTAGACTTTTAATCATGCACACACACACACACACACACACACACACACACACACACACACACACACACACACACACACACACACACACACACACACACACACACACACACACACACACACAATCACACACACACACACACTTACTTTATGTAGTCATTTAATTACCAAAAATTAATACAGTATATTGCTGTAGCATAGAAACCCAAGCTATTTGTACCATATTATTGCCACGTTTCTTACAAAAGTTGCCTCCTATATGTTAGTCGATATTAATTACTGGGACTTTGAGAACATTGCTGAACCCCGACTTATACTACTAGGGATGCTAGTAGAATAAACAATAAGAAGTGGCTTTAAGAGACCAAAGTTGGGATCGATGATCCTTTTCTAACACAGAACGAACCCAAAGTGGACCAGGCTCCGGATCAAACAGGGGACCAGGGAGCGCCAAGGTGCCAACTTTACCTTCTGCACCACTGTGCCACCCTTTCTGTACAATAAAATCTAGAAATGTAACATTTTCTCGTAGACAGAGCCACAATCTTGTTTGTTCCTAAAGTTCCTAAACATCAAATGTAACTAGATGAATATAAAGTATGACATCATACTGGCAAAACTTTGCTGTGGGATAATGAGGCCACGTGACCCCATTCAAGTTCATTCTCCCCATCGGACGACTGCCCCAAACTGGGGAGGGTGGGGAAAAAAGGATGTGTTCACAAAAAGACCCCGAAACCAACCGCTGCATCAAACGGCAGAAAGACCCCGAAACCAGCTGCTGCTTTCTACCCTCTTCCGCATACATGAGCGCACAGATGCTCATGATTGGCTAGTGATAGGAGACAGATAGAGGAGTGTATGTCATCCCTTTTACCCAGAAAGCACCATGAGATTTAAACTGGTGTTGTCCTGACAATAAGATGAACGCTTTACTGTGGAAAGTTTCATGTTTTAATGTCTATGTAAATAATTAAATGAGCAAAGAGGCTTTTTGAGGGTACGTCTGATTCGTTGTTTTTTTTTTATTATTATTTTATTTTAGTCCGAGGGTCCGCATTGAAAAAAATTTCATATTTCTTTTTTCTCCCCAAAACTTCCATCTTAGTGACAGTCCTCAGAACCCTGATATGTCCCCGATATGATATAATTCCTGTCAGAGTTTTTAACATGTATTTACTACATTGTTAAAGTAATACACACACACACACACACACACACACACACACACACACACACACACACACACACACACACACACACACTCTGCCTCATCTGGGTCTTATAGGGATTTGTCTGTCTGTGTGTGTGTGTGTGTGTGTGTGTGTGTGTGTGTGTGTGTGTGTGTGTGTGTGTGTGTGTGTGTGTATACCCTTAGTGTCTCCTTTTTTAAAGATCCTGGCAGGTCTCCACACCCCCCTGTGGAGCTCGTTTCCACCCTGAGAAATTTCCAATTCGCTCCATGCAGAGTGTGTGTGTGTGTGTGTGTGTGTGTGTGTGTGTGTGTGTGTGTGTGTGTGTGTGTGTGTGAGCGTGCACGTAAGTGTGTGTAGAGGATAAAGCATCTGTGCTTAGACTCCTAGGGTAATAACCTCCTAAATCTATGGCAAACACCAAAGAGAGAAAAAAAAAATAAAGTGAGAGAGTGTGTAGAGAGTCCAAAATAGAGAGAGAGAGAGAGAGAGAGAGAGAGAGAGAGAGAGAGAGAGAGAGAGAGAGAGAGAGAGAGAGAGAGAGAGAGGGAAATATTTATAAATGGTCTTTGTGTATGGAGCTGTTTTAGGTAATGAGTTACATTGAGCATACCACAAAAATCCTTCCTTGGAGACAGACAGACAGAGAGACAGACACACACACACACACACACACACACACACACACACACACACACACACACACACACACACACACACACAGCCATCCAGATTTCAGATTAGTCAACGTTGTTTTCCTTTTGATTGGAACACCGATTGGTTCTTTTTTAATGTTTTGTGTCCATGGTTTTATGTCTTCTTCTTCTTCTTCTTCTTCTTCTTCTTCTTCTTCTTCTTCTTCTTCTTCCTTTTTTCAATAACGTTCATTTCTAATTCTGGATCGGATTCTAGCTCTTACCGATTTCAGGTTATCCGTCCATTTCGTTCGTCCAGGTGTCTAAACATCTCTGTACCGTGGATGTTTGTAAGACGTAGTAGTACTGAATCCTCCTGGAACTGAGCAGGTGAACCGATTCGATGTTGGAATCGATCCAAACAAGATCAAGGTCACAGCAAGGGCAAGTGTAGGAAATAGTTATCATTCAATAGCGTCCTTCCTGTTTGTAGTAGATTTTAAGGGTCTATCTGGAATACAGATTAGTAAGAAGAACAACTAGACCGGGTTGCGATCTCAGGTTGTTAAAATCTCATTTATTTATTTATTTGCTTGATCTTGAACTTATTATGATTCTTTGATCTAGATTTTGTTCTGATATTATTTCTAATATATATATATATATATATCTGTTCTGATGCTGAATATGTCGAATTTTTTTTTCCATCTCTTTTCTCTTTCTCCTCCTATTTGTAATTTTTTTTCCGTTCTTCTTCTGTTCTTTAACTAATGATTAAATTCTATGTTTCAATCTGGATCGTTCCACCTTTTTTTTTTTTCCTCCTGCTTGAACCTTTGATTAAAGATAATTTTTTATTCCTGAATTTAATTCTTCTATTTTCCTCTGTTGTTCTTGTCAATTTTTCTGGCTCTGAATCTGTTTCTTTTTTTCTTGCGAATTTTCTTTTCTTTTTCTTATTCGGATCCGTTCTACGGTTCAAGACATTCATTCACTCATTCATTTTCTACCCCTTATCCGAACTTCTCGGGTGACGGGGAGCCTGTGCCTATCTCAGGCGTCATCGGGCATCGAGGCAGGATACACCCTGGACGGAGTGCCAACCAATCGCAGGACACACACACACTCTCATTCACTCACACACTCACACACTACGGACAATTTTCCAGAGAAGCCAATCAACCTACCATGCATGTCTTTGGACCGGGGGGGGGAAACCGGAGTACCCGGAGGAAACCCCCGAGGCACGGGGAGAACATGCAAACTCCACACACAAGGCCGCGGCGGGAATCGAACCCCGACCCTGGAGGTGTGAGGTGAACGTGCTACCCACTAAGCCACTGTGCCCCCCTGTTCAATACTTGGTTCTTCTTTTTCTTCTTTGACTAAAGTTTAAAAGTTCATTTTAAATTGTGGATTAAACTTTAGTGTTTTTTTTTGTTTGTTTACTCGTTTATTACTGTTGATTGTTGTTTATCTGGGTCTAGGTCTGCTCCTGTTTTTTTTGTTTTTTTCTTGTTTGTTCTCATTCTGATTAGTTTGTATATTTAGACTTTGGTTCTTGTCCTTGTTTGTATCTGGTGCAGCTTCTTTTTTCTGCTTATTCTTCAGGTTTACGTTATAGTTCTGATCCTGCTCTTTTTATGCTCTGCTTCTGCCCTTTATTTGTATTTTGGTTCTTGTTTCTTTCCCTTGAGAATTCTGCATATTTCATACAGGTCATAGGTTTGAGGGTCTGGCAAATGAAACCAGACAAAAGCAGTGTGTGAGAGACAGAGAGTGAGAGAGGGTAGTTGTGTTGATGGTCAGATAGTGTTCAGGTATGTGTAAGTCAAGAACATCAGTTTAACACACACACACACACACACACACACACACACACACACACACACACACACACACACACACACACACACACAGACACTATTTACGGTAGATGTGTATGTGTGAGTTCAAAGGTTGTGTCTTTGCCCAGGTGAAACACATCACTTTTCGCAAAGGGAGGATCAGATGTCTGAGCTCCTGCATCTCTTTAACACGGACGGAGTGTATTATTCAGCACGACTATTAATGATTCAGGACTCTCTCTCTCTTTCTCTCTCTCTCTCTCTCTCTCTCACACACAAACACACACACACACACAGACACACAGACACACACCGTTATCTCTCTCTTCTGCACACACATACACATTATTTCTCATTCCCTCTCACACGTTCCTGTCCTTTCCGACCTCCTTTCTTTCTAACGCTACAATCCTTTCATCTCCTACTCCTAAGGGATCATGGGTAAATCTGTGGCTGTAATTATTTATCATGACCGCATCTCCCTTCCTAATTAGCCACATAAACAGAAAAGAAGAGACGAAACATTATTTACACATCAAGGGGAAATGAGAGACACGTTTTTATTTATTTATCTATTTATTTATCTATCTGTTTATTTATTTATTTATTTTTACATTTTATTTGCTGATCTTTTTTATTAATATTTATATACACCAAACCACAGCGGAATGCTGTCTTCTCACTCACGGTCAGATGGTTCATTTTTTTGTTCCGGCAGATTTAAAAAGGACGTGTAATAATTTGTTTATTTAATTTTTATTTATTTATTTTTTTTGGTGGAAAGGAGTCTTTAGTTTCAGTCAGAACTAAAGCTAAATTTTTTGTTTTTGTTTTTTATGAGTCATGGTCAAAAATAACAAAGTTATTCATTCATTTTCTACCGCTTATCCAAACTTCTCGGGTCACGGGGAGCCTGTGCCTATCTCAGGCGTCATCGGGCATCGAGGCAGGATACACCCTGGACGGAGTGCCAACCCATCGCAGGGCACACACACACTCTCATTCACACACACTACGGACAATTTTCCAGAGAAGCCAATCAACCTACCATGCATGTCTTTGGGAGGAAACCCCCGAGGCACGGGGAGAACATGCAAACTCCACACACACAAGGCGTAGGCGGGAATCGAACCCCCAACCATGGAGGTGTGAGGCAAACGTGCTAACCACTAAGCCACTGTATCCCCTATAATAAAGTTATGACTTTACTAAAAGATAAATCTTCTGTATTAGAGTAGATATAATATATTATCGTTCTAAACGCAACATTAGAAAATAGAACTTCAGCTGTGATCCTGCTGATCTACAATATAAATACGTTATAATGGAGATCTATGGAGAATTGATGAAGATGAAGCTTCACAGAGTTTGTGTCTGACTAGGACGAAAATATGCATCTTCGTCCTGTTTTTTTTCTTCCGTCTTTCTTTCTGTCTCGAGGGGAATTATGTCCGATCACAAACACCATTAATGCGGACTGTGGATGTGGGGAACTTCTAAACACGCGCTCTGCTTATTTATTTAAGCAATAAACAGCAAGATGCAAAGCAAATGCCTGTTGTGCTTTGGATTGTAGCATGTTTATTGGCAACGGGTTGCGGGCAGTTAGGGGATCAAGTGAAGGTTGACAGTGGTGGTGTGTGTGCAAGGATTGACAGTGTGTGTGTAAGTTGTATTTTAGGCTGTAAACTTCTGAATCCAGGATAAACTGTTGTTATTCCATCAGGTATCTCAAGCATTCTGTCTTGCGAGACGGAAACACATAACACTCAATTAACTCTCTTTCTTTCTCTCTCTCTCTCTCTCTCTCTCTCTCTCTCTCTCTCTCTCTCTCTCTCTCTCTCTCTCTCTCTCTCTCTGTCTCTCTCTCTCTCTCTCTCTCTCATTCAGGTGGAGATCACGCTTCAGGACATCAACGACAACCCTCCAGTTTTTCCCACTGACATCCTAGACGTGATCGTCCAAGAAAACGTGGGTGATGGATTCCGGATAATGCAGCTAACAGCGACCGACGCAGACGAGGTAGGAAATTCCCTGCGGAAAAATCTGGAATAATAGCCGCCTTGACCGAATCTTTCAGCTAAATATACCCGGACCTTTCTTTTTTAAGCGATATTCCGTGTGATAAATTCTGCTCTGATTACAGTAAGGAATAAGTCTGACATAAGTCAATTCCAGGCTAAACCTGACGAGCGGCTCATTAATGGATCGGTCTGGGTGTGTGATGAATATCAAGGTGCTGATGGATATCATTAATAGCGTTAACAGAATGTTAAAATTTGCCAAGAAGAAAGAGAGAGAGCGAGCGAGAGAGAGAGAGAGAGTGCGTTGCGGTTGGAATCTGATCGGACCCTGCAGAATGCTGTTGTCTCACAGCTGAATGAGATTTAATCACTGAAGACGGAAAGGAAACCGTACGTTTGGCTGATGATCTGGGAAGGTATTTGAAAGTGAAAATGATTTTAAAAAGGAAAAAAAAAAGGTACCGAGTAATGGAAATCCGCTTTCTCACTCCCTGTCTCTCTCGAGTGTGTTTTCCGTCCACCTGTTTGGTTGAGTTGAATGAGCTCTGTAAGCTAAATAGTTTCAAAACAGTACACGACTACTGCACTTAGGGTATCATTCATACTGACTGTACAGTATAACCCATAGCTTGCTACTACCACTTGGCAAGTATTATGAACGGAAAACGTTGTGTTTGTTTTGCTATTCGCAATCGTACGCAAAGTTAATACTGCGACTGTTTGCGTTCGTTGCACTTCAGATGAAGATCTGATGTTATAGAGGGTGATAGTAACATGTTTCTGTTATATATGATATAGCGAGTGTGCTTTTGGCAGCCTGCTGCTCTATTGATGACATCATCATTCTGTTCTTCTCCAGAACGTTCAACACAACAGTAGTTAATAGTAACACGCGATAATTCATAGTAAGTTTGCTTAGCATTATGAAACGTTTGGATACAAAACACGGAACAGCTGTGCAGACTGTTGGAGTTTGTTTCGGTCCCTCTTTACTTGTCTTTCCTCTCTCTCTGTCTTTTCTTTCTTTCTGGTTTCATGAAGTCGCTCGAGACGTGTCGATGAGTCCCTGTGAGGTTGCTTGAGTTTGTATTACATCTCCGGCTTCCTCTTGCTATAAAACCTCTGCTTCTTTCCCATCTCACACAGGAAACGTGTAAAAAACAATTCAGTCATTTGCAAAACTCTGCTACAATACTTAAGAATTACACCCTCATTCAGGACTCTTGGACCATTCTTCTCACCCTGAACCCTGAATTTGGGATATGTCATGTCATGTCCATTTGTGTTAATAGATGAGAAACATTCATCTCGTGCTAAATCACTGAAATAACCAGAAGATTTTCCGTCAGCAGGGCGGAGAAGCATTAACTTTTCCCTAGGTGTTCTCAGAATGGAGGTATAACGCAGACCTGTGCCAGGGTGGTTGGACGTCCTTGGCTAACATAAGTCCAATCAGATATATCTGGAACCTTTTTCAGCTAAATCCACATGTTTAAGAAAAGCATGAGCCAAACTCTATAACAACAGACCAGCAGACTGGAACATGTTTTTGGTTTTTGCAGGATTTTCTCAGGTCTGAAGGTCTGGCTCTGAACAAGTTGGCGTAGAATGGTGTCAGCCGTTCTATGGTTGTTTCGAGTGGGTGCAGACAGGTTCCAGGTGGAGTAAAATAGGTGACTTTGGAAGGTTTGCAGGATTTATTAAGACTGAAAATGTAGCCCAAGTGAGTTGTAGATTAAACCAATCCTCAGATCTGTCTCAGGAACATTTAAGATTCTTCATGGTGACAGGTATGGTATATGGTATAGAACAAGAGAATTTAGAAAGCCTTTGGTGTCTAGAGTTGGTATAGATACAGTATAGATTTTGTTTATATGGGTAGTATAGGTCATAGCTGTTGTTTTCAACTGTTCATTTTAGCTCTTCTTGAATCTGGTCATAGTGGGATCAAAAATATAGACCCTCTGAGGTTAGGACAGATAGATTTGGATTGCATATTAGCTATAAATAGGTATATCCAGATAGGTCTAGTTAGGGTTTTAGGCTGGTTGTTGTGGGTCTGGATAAGTCATTTTGCCTTAGGTAGATTTTAACCTCATTCTAAGCTGTGAAGGTCTGAGTAGTAGTTGGCTCATTGTTTCAAGGGGGTCTGGATAGAGATTGAACACATTTTCATCTAATTGTGGTCCAGGTGGATCTGGACAGTGTCAAGTAAAAATAAATCAGCCTCTGTTCTAGGATGTTCTACTTGCCCCAAATCCTGTTTTGGTATGGATCAATGTGTAGACATTTTTATTAAAATATGAGAAACACTTGTCTCGTCACCGTCGTCTGTCGAAACCTCAAGAAGTGTTTCAATCAGCAGAGCAGAGAGAGGTTTACCTCACCCCAGGTGTTCTGCTGCGGAGATCAGTGCCAAGGAAAAAGGCCGGCCTCGACTAACATGGATACATTCAGGAATATCTGAAGCTTTTAGAGCCACATGTGTTACAAAAGAATGAGTGAGCCAAACTCTGAAACAACAGACCAGCAGACTGGAACAAGGATCCAGACATCCTAACGATCTCCAAGGTTTAACTATTGAACATGTGGAAACCGTGTGGAGGGGATAAAAACACAGTTTTCCTTTCCCTTCATTTCACTTTTGATAGAAAAGAGCAAAGAGAGAAATAAACCAGAAACTGTACGAAAATTCTTACATTTAATATTTATCATGGCAGTAATCTTTTGGCTTAGGTATTAAAATGTACAGTAATACTAAATTAATGAAAAATGCCATTTTTTAACGCTAAAATCTGTAGTGTTTTTGAACAGTTAGGTAGAAAGATTTGAACAAACTCAACTAAAGGCATTCTGTGAAGACCAGACAGTGCTGTGGTGTCCAGTTAATGTGACATTAATTAAGCCTTTGTGAGTAATTTGGCTAACAACTTGTGCGTGCCTGGGTTCGATCCTGTTACAGGAAACTGGGATTTCCTGTAAGAGCCACCTTACCTCCCCAAATACTTATCCCATACATTTGTTCTCTTCTTTCTTCAACTCCCTCCATTCTCCCTGCTTTTCTCTACTTCTCAGTCTCAAAGTTAACTGAAGTTCCGTATGCCCACTGTATCCTGTCATGTTGTGTCTTAATTGCTCTTGACGGCATCCCGGTCCAGAAAGAACTATAAAACCTCTCAACGTTTTAAGCGGAGGTCAGACAGAGAGAAGCCTTTATCATACTCCTTCTCCATTTGCAGGACTTAAAAAAAGTTTTAATTGGTTAACAGAGGGAGGGGGGGTTGACCCAGGTGGTTGATGGGAAATCCAGATCCAGAGTAGGGGACCAAAAGACAGCTGCTTCTGGAGACAATTAAAGTAATAGTTTAGTGGGGGGAAAAAAGAACGTTTCACAATGTTCCCTTCAACCCAAACTATACTCAAATAAATCAATGCATTTTTGCTTGCTTCTTTAGATTTGCACAAGAGCCATTTTGGGGGATTGTTTATATCTGTGTGGTGGTGCAATGTTTAAGGCTGTGGTTTACTGATCAGAAGGTCAAGGGCTCAACCCCAGCACTGCCAGGCTGCCACTGTTGCGCCCTCGAGCAAGGCTCTTTACTCTCTTTACTCCAGGGGTGCTGTATCATGGCTGACCCTAAGCTCTGACCCCAGCTTCCTAACAACCTGAGATATGCAAAGGAAAGAATTGACTGTGCTGTAATGTATATGTGACAAAAAATGTCTTCTTCTCCTTCTTCTTCTTAAAAGCTATGAGGATTATGTAGCTTAGTACTAAGTGAAGCATAAAACCACCAGTTCATCATTGTACAAACTGCATGCCTAAGCCTCATACCATTTTCAGTTGTTTACTGATGTATACTTGCATATGTGGTTTTTTTTAGATATTTGGCTGTTTAGTGTATATTTTTTTACTGTACATACAGTGTTCCAAAGCACCAGAACTTCAGCTGGTAATGCTACTGATAATTAAACTGACAGTTTAAATCCTGGGACTGCTAGAGAGCAATTGTTGGTTCGTTGAAAAAGACCCTAAATCCTCAGTACTCAGCCATGGGCTTGGATAGGATTCTTCCACACTTTGTAAGTCACTTTGTATAAAATGAATACATGTATAACATTGATACGACACAGCTTCTCTCGAGTTGTAAAGAGTCAATTCCAGTGTCACTTCTTTATTTTGAATGAAAACATATTTGACAGCATGTTGAGTGGTGTTCTTTGAATCCTGTCGCGCATGGAGCCAGTCGTCTGGGCCTCCATTGTTTTTAGCTTTTAAATAGACCCATCACAGTCTGTCTGCACAGTTTTTTTTTTGTCCTTTGGTTTGCTATAGTATCAGATGTGTAGCGCTTGTGCATTGCACAGGTATCAAGGGATCTATTAGCTGAATTTATGGAGGAATGCAACACCAGTCTGAGTTCAAAGAGCAGACCAGTTCCTCTGAGATCATATACCATTTAACTGCTACCAAGCTCTTCAACACACTTTCGGATACTCTCTTTCTCCACCTTTTTTTATTCTTTCTTCTTTACTTAGTTTTTCCGATTCAAATAAAGGTTGTCAATAGAACTTGGTTAGAGGACAGGGCTTTAGTGGATTAGCGTTTTAGGACATTGTCACAAACACAAAACGCCATAATGTCGTACTATTTTAGCCTATTCAGTAGGAAATTAGTGGTTATTGTATAAGACTACATAAATCAACGACCTCAGCTTAAGGCTAAGTGCCGTTCTTGGGAAATGGAGAATAACACCGCATAAATGCTTTAAAATGAAATAATGACCACCCTGGTACCTTATTATAGTGAAATCCACAGTGCTGTTCCACAGTTGAGACATTTGTTAATATGGCCATGATCTCTGACTCAACATGTTCCTTGCTGTCTTGTTACTAGCTCTAGTGCCTAGCACTTGGTGATTTAATTAATAGCTGGGTTTGACCCTATCTCTTAGATTTACTGACTTACTGTCAGGCTCTGGCTGTGATTATTGGATGGCTTCCTGCTGTTAAAGCAATAAAGTGTTAAGCTAGTGAAACTTGAATACTTTCTGACCAGATTTTTTTATTAGAAACATTTTTCTTCCATTGTTTAGTGCAAAACCTGTAGTAACTCATGCTTGTATATACTCAACATGACTAAAACTTAGCACTCAGCACTTTCGCTAATTGCTATGAATAGGTTCTCAAGGGGGTGACAATAGATATAGCAAACCTAGATGGTGCATTAGATGCTATTTTGTCAACACACCCACCAGAAGGGGCTAGCTTTTAAAATTGTCTGTAACTTTTGCATGTCTGTAACGTCACCAAATTTGCTTGGTTACAGACTTAATTTTAGAAAATTCTGTTAGCCAGCTAGCTAATATTGGCTAACATTACAGGATTTGTGAGCCTACAGTATACTACTTACACTAGCCAACTAGCTAAAATAGCTAAAAAACAAACAAACAAACAAAAAAATGTAACTTGCTAGCTAAAAATAATTTAACTTGATAGAAAGGAGGTAAAAAGGTTAAATACACATAAATGTTAACATCTTAATTTAAAATGACAGCATGCAAAACAATCTAACTCGACTTTATTTTGATGAATCTCCACTGCTAACAAATTCCATTTTTTATATGTATTCAGCAAGTCAAAATCTAATTTATACATATTTTTGAGAGGATTACTAAGTTATACTCTTAAATGTCTACAATCTTTACAGCTCTATAGCTGGATGAATGTAGCATAACAGAAATTATAAAAGGATTGTTTTAGTTATATTAACAAATGTAATGATATTTTTTTACCGCTAACACTAAGCAACTATCTAAAATAATCTGAGAGGATTTGTTAGTGTATTTTAAGTTATAGTCATGAATGTTAACCATAAATCTTCGATAATACTCAATACCTAGCTAAAAGAAACTTTTATTGATGATTATTACCCATCACTGCTAACGCTTGTTTGCTAGCTAAATATTCCAAGTTGGTAGGTATTTCTGAGTGGATTCTTAATTCTATTCTTAAATGTAAACAATTTTTATGTGTACAGGTTCCCTAGCGAGAATCTATGCTCTACCAATGAACCCTTGTCTGTGTTTATCGACTGTATGTCAACACATGCTCCATATTGCATATTTCCAGCCTCCTGCTTGCTAGCACGCTAAATAGTTTGGATAGTGAGACAAGTGAGACATGCTTTAGCAGGTGATTCCAACAGCTCAGGACGCACCTGTTAAAACAAACCAGTGCAGATGAGTGTTTTACTGGAGAGTAAGGTTCAGTCATGGCAGACCTCGGTGAAACTGTGAAAGTCTGCTAAAAATATTAGTACAAAACCGCTTTAATAGTCAGCAGATGATGTCCACATGCTAGTATTTAGGTTTGTACTACAATACAGGTTTAACATATTGTTTTATTATGACCAATTTTTGCAGGTTTGGTGAACAAACCAAGTTTCCTAAGTCTCGGTAGATACATTTAAATTCTGTGCATTTGGAGAAAATATCAGCGGTGCAATTTTTTTTTGCTGAGTTCAATGTTCATTTTTTTTTTGTATTCATATGTATATAGTTTCAGACCACACAGACTGTTTCAAGGCAATATTTCAGAAGATCAGGTTAAATGTTCAGGACTAGTTCGTAAAGTGCCCTGGTTACTCCTTTTCAAAATAGTTGACATAACCGCAGCTGATGGAAACTACACATTAACATTTACATTCACATTAACATTTGTGATACATTCAGATGGGTGTTCAGCCATGTGTATGTGTATTTCGAGCACGTCGACCAAAAGGACATTTTGCATGCTTTTAATGTTATAGCCTTCTTTGGTTCAATGTACATTAATCTGCTCTAATGTTTCTTATTTTATTTGAGAATTAATTACCACACCACTTTTGAGTTATCTAACACAATTTTACCGTTTTCAATGCAACATAACATAAACAAACTTACAAGTATAATGTGATATTAACTGTATAACTAGTTTGAATTTTCTCATTATTGCCATACTGAAATTTTCTTTTTTAATATTATTGCAGGGTCCAAATGCTCTGGTGACTTATACTATCATTAGCGGGGCAGACGACAGCTTCCGCATCGATCCCGAATCCGGTGACCTCATTGCCACAAAACGATTGGACAGAGAGCGACGGTCAAAATATTCTCTGCTTGTTCGGGCCGATGACGGACAACAGTCCTCAGACATGCGTGTCAACATCACCGTCAGCGATATTAACGATCACACACCAAAGTTCTCTCGCTCTGTTTACTCTTTTGATATCCTAGAGGATATGGCTCCAGGTAAGAACGTTTTATAATTATTGATATGTATTATTTTGTATCAGAAGACAATTATAATAGTAATTGCAACACCTCACAACAGTTTTGTATGTTTTTACCGTTACTGTTGTTTTTTTCAGGGACAAATTTACTGTAAGTAATAATAGTAGTGAGAAGTTTTTAGATTACTGATAAAAGTTGCATATTTGTGGATGGTGAAGCTTACTTTACTAAAAACACCACAAATACACACATTCTCCAACATGTATCGGCAGGGTCCTTCAAATGTGCTAAGGCTTATTTAGGGTCCTACAAAAGGGTTCCCTACAAACTTTGGTGAGATACAGCGGAGACATAATGGCTATGAGGTCTGTTAGACGGCACTGATGTAGAGTAACCCAATCTAGGACCTACGGCACATGAGCTGCATGCACTAAAACAGGATCAAGCCTCTAAACCATCTAGGAGTGGTCATGCCAGACTAAATACAACAAGCGGGTGACTCTCAGCATTTACCCTGCAGAAAATCAAACCCACACTGCCTGTTCATCGTCAAAGCCTCGGCTCCGGTTTTATACAGAATGAACACGACAACTGTGTTACCCCAAACCGCAAAAAAATCAAACTGCACAACAATAATAAACTCCAGTGGGAACAGGGAAAGCACAAGTCAGCATTCATTGTATGTTTTGTAAAATGTGGTTCGGCTTTGCTTTGATCCATGCCATGTTGTGCTGCCTCTCGTTTCTCACTCTTTCTGCATTTTCTCTTCTAAGGCTCCATTGTGGCGGCTATTTTGGCGAGTGACTCGGATTCCGGTTCGAACGGGGAAGTGACCTACTCTCTCGAGGAAGACGATGATGATTCCACCTTCATGGTCAACCCAGTCACTGGAGTGTTTAACGTAACAAGGCCACTGGATTATGAAACACAGCAGTATTACATCATTACTGTGAAGGCTGAGGATGGTGGGGGCCGAGCTAGCCTGGTTCGGGTCTACTTTAACATCCTGGATGTAAATGATAACAAGCCGACCTTCAATGCATCTGTTTACAGTACATCTGTCTCAGAGGACCTGAGTATTGGCTCTCCTGTTCTAACTGTAACAGCAAGCGATGCTGATGATGGTAAGATATGCAAAAACTGTCTGGGTAAGAGGGCATGGCCCATGAGGTTGTTTCTTGCAGTGATAGAGGTGTGGACCCTGACAGTACCAGGGAAGACGGAGCAGCCTTGGTTTTTGTTTGTACCTGGGAAGAGGTCATGGTTTTTGGGTTATTAGTCCTAGTGTTGCAAGAGTGGCCTCTGTTTCTGCCATGACCAGAAAGCATTGCATGACCCCTGAACTTGTTAATCCGAGGGAAATAGGTTTGGCCTCTTTTTTAATTTGTACCAGGCATGAGAGGGCATGAGTTCTGTTCTTTTTAGTCCTATTAAAGAAAGTATGGCCTTTGTTTCCACCATTACCAGGAAAGACGGCATGGTCCCAATAAAGTAACCTTTGTTTCCATCAGTACCAGGGAAAAGGGCTTGGCCTTTGCACGTAAGTCGCAGTGAAGCAGATATAAGCTCTGTTTCTTGTAGTATCAGGGAAGAGGGTATTGCCTCTGGGCTTGTTATTCCTGTTGGAGCAAATGTGGACTTGACTTTCATCAGTATCAAGGAAGAGGTTATAGCCCCTTCATTTGTTAGTCCCAGTGAAGGAGATGTGGGTTTCCTTTTCATCACTTCCAAGGATGAGGGTGTAGCTCCTGAACTTGTTAAAAGTAGGCATAGCTTATGAGTCTGTCAATATCAGACCTCTCTGCTTGTTAGTCCTAGTTAAGCAGGTGTGTGAAGAGGCCATGTCTCTTTACTTGTTACACCTAGTAAAGAGATTTTAGCAAGACCAAGATGAAGAGGTGAAGTGTGTATTTCTGTCAGTTTCAGTGAAGGAGATATGGCTTCTTTCCCAGCCACTTTGCTCTTATGAATATGTAGAATTATGATTCGTTTGGATTAGATTAAGAGCTATTGATGAATGAACATCCCTGCTGAAAAAAAACATGTAAGTGATTAAGCAGGATCTCTCATAACCCCAGTTGCTTACATTTGTTTAAGATGGTTTTATAAAGGGACAGACTGTATATTTCATTTTATGTCATCTCTCAGCCTTAAACACCTTGTAGTATGTTGATGTTTGTCCGATTTCCATTTCTGCTGAAAAATGTGGCTTTTGTAATGTTTCCTTCCACGTGGCTCCAGTGAGACTATAGTATTACTCTCTAACTTCAATGCTGGATATTACGCATGCATACTCGGCACACAGGGCAGCGTTATTCGATGCCAGAGAGCTGAAAGATGGAGCAGATCTGGCTTCGTTAAGTGCTCTAGCCTTAGCACATAACACTGCATGCATTTTTTAAGCAGCGTAGCATTACATCTCCACACGCGTTAGGCTGGGGCTATTTTTTGTACCAGCTATCCCAGGCTCACTTGACTTTATCTCAGGATAAAAAAAAATCTGGGTACAAAGACTTTCCCATGCATAGAGAAGGAAGGAATGAAAAATGATGAAGTTGTGATGCATTGTCTTATTCAGTTTTTATCACAATTACCCAACTCAACAATCAAAATACAGTAGGCACATAACACAATCTGTTCTAAAAAATAAAAAAAAACACTACATGTTAATTCATTTGAAATAGGGATATTTTAAGCCATCAGTCACCTTTAACGACAAAATATATAACAAAGGGACAATTTCCAATCCAAAATGGGTAAATTTGCCCTCAGAGTTAAATAGGAAATAAATTTTTCTAGATCTTGACTTTACAATTTAGCAGTCTAAGCACAGATCAACCTTTCTGCAATATTAATATATTCTTATTTTATTTCTCCTTTTTTTATTTTTTAAGGCCAACGTGCACATGAGGGTTAAGATTTCATTTGCACACAACTGTACTGAACTAGTGCCATGGCTCGGCTCGCACGGCAGCGTCAATGTAGCGCCAAGCCGCTTTTCTCAGACTCCGCGCTAAATTGGTTTCTAATGTGGTTATGGTGACCTACATTCTTCTTTCCACCCTCTCTCTGTCTTTCTTTCTTATTTTCTGTCTCTTTCACTCTTCCAAGGATCCTTGTCCTTCTGCTGTTTATCCCCTTAGACCATATCGCTTCCAGAAAGTTGTGACCTCTCTGTCCGTGGTAGCTGATGAAGAGATTATTTGTTTCTGTAAACAGCGGGGAATTGTGGGAAGGTGCCGAGGCGTTTCGCATGAGCAGGCTGGTGTGTAGCATTAAACGATGCTCAATTTGAGCTTGTTTGCACTGAGTAAATTGCCTGACGCGCCTCTCGCTGCATCTGATACTGACCGAGACACTAATTACTACAAGCAAGTGAGGAACTTTAGGCACTATAATAGGCACAACAGGCTTTAAGCATATATTATGTGCAATTCTATTTTTTTTTCTTTGGTGTTGACTAGATATTGACTGTAGAATTGAGGACATTTTGGGAAGGCGCTGATGCATAAAAGCTGCTCAATTTGACTTCATGTTGAGCATTCGAAAAATCCGAGTGTAGAACATTCGTTACTGACATATTTAGTGCACATTTTTGTAAAAAATTTACAATGCATCCACATTTAAACATACTTATTATATGAAACATGTCTCTATGATAACCTTTTAATAGTTACTACAGCAGAATGAGCTGTGTCAGCTGTCTCGGGAGTTATAAATTCTCCCATTGTCAAGTAAATCTAGGCTACCTCTTTGAAATACACTTAATTCTCATGCTAGGACTGTTATTTATGATTTGCTCGCATTCTTGAGCTAAAAACTCAGATAATTCACAGAGAGGATGTGTATGTATCAGTACCAGATGTTGCAGTAACAATATGTGGAAAAGCATCAATCAAATAGGAATATCAGAGTTTAAGGGTGTTTTTGTTATGCACGGGATGCAGTGTCGACATTTTGGGTAATTTTAGACTCCACATTATTTTCATAAGCAGTTAATCCAAAAATGAAAAAAATAAATAAATAAATCACAGCATCAGTACAGTGATAATACAGGCTCATGGTTAAAACCTATATATTCATTCATTCATTTTCTACCGCTTATCCGAACTTCTCGGGTCACGGGGAGCCTGTGCCTACCTCAGGCGTCATCGGGCATCAAGGCAGGATACACCCTGGACTGAGTGCCAACCCATCGCAGGGCACACACACACTCTCATTCACTCACACACTACGGACAATTTTCCAGAGATGCCAATCAACCTACCATGCATGTCTTTGGACCGGGGGAGGAAACCGGAGTACCTGGAGGAAACCCCCGAGGCATGGGGAGAACATGCAAACTCCACACACACAAGGCGGAGGCGGGAATCGAACCCCCAACCCTGGAGGTGTGAGGCAAGCGTGCTAACCACTAAGCCATCGTGCCCCTAAAACCTATATAATCTAGTTTTATTAATTCTCTAATCTTTTACAAAGGCATTGTTTAAAATCATAAAAAAAAGTCATCAAGACATGAGCAATGGTGGCTCAGTGGTTATGGTTCAGTTCTAGAGTCTTAAATCTCAGGGCTGCCAGATTACCAAATGTTGGACTATAAAGGAAGAGTATAAGCTTCCCAGCTTCATATTTCATATATATATAAGTGTATATGAAAACTACTTTAGGTCTGACTACTAAAACTACTCGCCTGTGTGCTTGGATTATATATTTTCTTTCTTAATCCCCTCTTGAGATTCCAGCTAAATCATGGAGGACCCATATGAACTTATTCACCTCTTACAGAACACAGACAGAACCCATACATTGAGCTCCCAAGGAAAACGCGAAGGGAGCCTTATCACTGCATCTGTTTTTAATAATATGATACAATTATTTAATATAATATAATTGATAATAATAATTCACAGTCCGTTCGTTTCCTGTGTGTACAGTATATTTGCAGAATTAACTACAATATATCATGACTTTTGGTGCCAATAATATTATAAAGCCCATCCAATGATACGTATATTGAGTCATAGATTTTCTATTTTGATCATCTAAATAAGCTCAATTGGAAGAGTCCTGAACTGACTTGTGTATATTATATTAAATGTTCTTATAGTTAATAGACGTTTCTGTCATGCTTTTCAGGTATGAATGCCAAACTAGCTTACAACATTGCATCAGGAGACCCTCAGGCCCAATTCACCATCACTAACGCTGGTGTCCTTCAAACACGGAAACTTCTAGATCGAGAGACTCAGTCTTTCTACAACCTCGTTATCACTGTAAATGACTTGGCTCCGCCTCCTGCTACCCGCTTTACCAGTACTGCCCAGGTGTCAGTCATTCTACTGGATGTCAACGACTGCTCACCCACGTTCATTTCACAGAAGATGGCCTACATCCAAGAGAATACAGCAGTGGATACGGTGGTTTTTACAGCACATGCAATGGATCCAGATAGCGGGCCCAATAGCTATGTGGAATATTCGCTTGGCAGCAGTTACAGAAGCAAATTTAGCATTGGAAATATTGACGGTAACGTAAAATTGATTGGAGAACTAGATCGCGAAGAGATGGCCAATTACACCCTGACTGTCATCGCCAAAGACAAAGGCCATCCACCTCTGTCGTCCATGATGGAGGTTACCATGGTGGTGTTGGATGTAAATGATAATACACCAAGCTTCTCACAGAACATCTATGATATTGAGATTGAGGAAAACACCTTCACTGGTACTGATATCCTTCAGGTGTTCGCTAGCGATGCTGATGAAGGGACCAATGGACAAATTCGATTCTCCATCGCTTCAGGCAGTGGACACTCTGATTTCCGTATTGATTCAGTGACAGGTGCGATCTCTGTGGCTAAGGTGTTGGATCGTGAAACTCGGTCTTCATATTCACTGGTGGTTCAGGCTTCAGATCGCGGGAGTAGCCCTCGAGTTGACCAGGCTACGGTAAACATTGTGCTGCTAGACATTAACGACTGTGCACCTGTATTTGAGCTCTCACCGTACACCATCAACGTCCAAGAGAACCTAGGAAACCTTCCCAAGAACATCTTACAGGCAAGTGTGGAGAATCTAAATCCCATAGAACTAAATAGAAACTAATTTCATGTGCATTAGGTTAAATCCCAATTATATTAACTACGTTATTAAATGGAGAACTAAGGTAAGACGTTTCCAAATCACACAGAACCCGAGGCACATAACCCAAATTACAAAGCATGCTGTTAGAACCTTAGCAGGAACCTATCCAAATCACACAACCCATACAGAGGAACCTTTCCAGGACCCTATCCAAATCACACAACCCAAACACAGGAACCTTTCCAGGAACCTATCCAAATCACACAACCCATACAGAGGAACCTTTCCAGGAGCCTATCCAAATAACACATAAGCTCAGAAAAACACAATAAAGAGGAACTCATACACATCATGCATAACCTAGCCAAACTTCTTCAGAGGAACCCTGCCAGGAACATATCCATATTACACATAACCTAACCAAATCAACCAACCCATAGAGAACCCATACTCAGCCAGAAACCTCTCAATAAAATAAACCAAATAATATAACCCATAGAGCAGAACCCAAACTAGATCTCACCCTAAATGCACAACCAATACAGAGGAACCCTAGGATTCCATCTGAATCACCTTACCAATAAAGAGGACCCCATGCAGGACCCCATCTAAATCACATAGCCCACGGAAAAGAATCCAGCCAAAGAGTCGAACCTTTCCAACTTGCACAATCCATAAAGAGGATCTCTGCCAGGAACCCATCCAAATCACACAAAATCCATTGAAATCTCACACAACCCAGACAAAGTCACACAGTGTCTATGCAAATGAGAATCCCACTAAAACTGCAAAGAATTTCTTCAGAACCCATTCAAACCCTTTAAATATTCTTAAAACAATATTATTGCTGATATTGGTTCAAGAATACAACGTTGAAAATGGAGATATATTAATCTTATAGCTGCACCTGGTCTCTTTGGCAGGTTGTTGCTCGTGATGATGATTACGGTCAGAACGGGCAGACGAGTTACACTCTGAGTGGAGGGAACGATGACGGCTCATTCAGCCTGACATCTAGTGGGCAGCTCAGACTGGAAAGAACACTCGATCGGGAGATCCAGGACCGCTACGAACTAATCGTCATTGCCATTGACTCAGGTGAGACTTCCTGCTTAGCTCAGTGTATAGTATTGCTTATAATCTGTGTTAAAGCATAGTGCAAGCTGCTTGCACTGGACTACACAGGAGTTGGCATTATTATAGTTGAAGAAATTATGCATGTTTGTTTTTATGCATGCACAAAGGTATGTCTGTGTGTGTGTGATGAGAGGGTGAGTGTGAGGTTTAGGTTGTTATTGCTTGGAGGTCTGTGGATGAGTGTGTGTTTAGATCACAGTCTATTCTAGTTAAGTGCAGCTCTCCTGCAGCCAAACCACTGTGGCCTGTGGGTGGCTCCGCCCACATTCCAGCCAGGTCATATGACCTAGGTTAATGATGGGTATGTTTTTTTTTTTTTGTTTTTTTTTTGTATATAGCACTGTATATAGCTGTTTAAAATCAACATGACATAGCTTTAAAATAAATGCACATACTGTACGATGAACATGTAGTAGCTAATTTAAATCTAGACAGTCTAGCAAAAAGAGCTTTCACACTTAAGATCATAGTGTCAATTGTTACCCTTGGTTCATTTGCTACTTTGGTTTCAAACAACAATCAATTAAGCAAACCAAAATTGGGGGGAAAATGCTGTCGGTGTGGAAAGCAGGGCTGAAAACATATTCATAAACGCGTTCATTTATACGTCGGAAATATGGTGAGGCAAAAAAGTTGAACAAAACCTTGCCAAGTGCATGTGAGATTCTCAAAAAAAAAATGCTCAAGCCAAGAACCGAGAGCCGACACTGATTTAATGAGTGTGTGCAAGCATCCACTATTCATTTTCTTTTTTTATATGTAGATTCAAATACCCAGAACACATGGCAGATCTGCAGTGCTAAAACTGTCCTTTGGCTCTGTTTGCTCTCAGCTTAAAAAAAAAAAAAAAAAAAATCTTTTGCCGACATCAAAAAAAAAAAAATACATGCCATGTTTGATTTCCTTCCTCCAGTCAGGTTGATTCAGAGTTGAATCTCTTGTTCATTGCAACTGAAGACTGGAATTTAGCTTGTTCTTTTAGACAGCATCGGAGAAGAGTGGGAAAACAAAATCTACAAAGTAATGGTCTAGATATAATAAGATTTAAACAAGAGATGATGTGAAAAAGAAAATGGAAAAAGTGTTTAACACTTTAAATTAATGAATCGCAGAAATGACCACAAAATAAAGCAAACGTTTTAGAATTTGTTCAAAATTGCCACAGGTTTTCTGCAGCTTTGGGCTGAGACGTCTTTGTGACTTCATCACAACCCACACACTCAAAGTCATCTTCCATTCACGTTCGTAAAACATAGAGGGAGCTGATAGGAGTTTAAAAGAAGAATACATTCATGTGTTTGCAGTTCTGCCAAAAAAAAAACCATCAAGCAATCAAAACCATTCATTTTTGGCCACAACAATCACAAAACACTCCTAGAGGGACTGAATAAGCTTGCAAACTCAGTATCTACTACTGGACATGACACGTAAGATTCCTGCAATTTCCGCTGAATAGACAATTGAGAATAAATTGTCAGAATATGGGTGGGGAACAATAATGGGTGGGGAACAATAATGCCTCTCCAATGCTCTTCGAGTTGCACTGTTTTGCTCCATTTAAGTTGAATGACTTCTTGACCATCCAATCGGCAGACTGCAATCCATTAAGCCTCGTCTTATTTTCTTTGGCGGACAGTAGCTGTTTTGTTCTCATAAACCCTGCAATCGTCGGTCGGAAGAATAAATATTTATTGCAGTTAAATCATGACTGACGATGCGTGTATTTGTTCGAAGTGATTTTGCTGACTGGCAGAAAGACGAATGTGAAAAGAAAAAACATCACTTACAAAAATAGTCAAAAGCAGCTATTGTGCCCTAATAGGAAGGAGAATATCGGAAACCTCTAATGGCTTCCCGGCTGGAACGGTGCAGGATATTTAGCCGAGATATTTGCGGTGTTTTGAAGAAAGGAGTCGGTCGTTCCATTTTTGGACGAGGAGAGCAGCCACTCTCGTCTATCAGTACGGCTGAGTCTCCGTGCTGAAAACGAATTAGTCCGGATTTGGAGTTTTAGAGGCTGGATTCGTCGTTATTATAGAAACAGATGATGATGAATGGCTGAGTCTCAGTCTGTGTGACCGTCGTTTACTCCATCCGTCTATCTGTCAGAGCACTGCTGCATGGGACTGAAGCTGCACTTACAGGAGTGGAAAGAGAAGGACCGTGCCAGCGCTCGACAGCTCATGGAGAGAGGGGGGAGGGAGATAGAGACAGATATAAGCAGACAAAGAATCAGGTGATAGATGGAGAGTGGTACAAAAGAGAGGAATAAGTAGGACTTAAAAGTGTGTGTATTATAAGAGAGTGAGAAATAAATAGAAAGACATCAGCAGAAAGCAAAACTGACTGACAGGAAGGAGAAAAAAGAAAGAGCTGAACAAAGAGAGAAGCCAAAAGAGAGACAAAGTAAACATGAAGGAAAGTGATAGAAAGGTAGCAAAGAGAGCGAGTGTGAAAGAGAGATGAGAAGAGAGCGCTAGTGAAGTTTTTTGGCTACACCTCATCATCAGGTGATGCGGTCTGCACTCGTGGCAGGAGGATGCT
Source organism: Tachysurus fulvidraco (assembly GCF_022655615.1). Lineage (NCBI taxonomy): Eukaryota > Metazoa > Chordata > Actinopteri > Siluriformes > Bagridae > Tachysurus > Tachysurus fulvidraco. Next base: position 6,219,353 of record NC_062532.1, read on the forward strand.
TTTCCTCAGTCATTGAGTGAGTTCACGGAAAGGAACAGTCGAAGTGAAATAAAGATTGAAAATCGGAGAGAAATACAGCTTGGGATGGAAAACAAGAGAGGGAGTGTGAGGAGTGTGGAAAGGGGATGCACTTCTCGTCCAAATGGAATAACTTAAGGCTACACCGGGGACATCAGAAAAGAGGACACGCACTTACTTGCCAAACTTGCGTGTTGAGAGAAGTTCATAGCCGTCTGGTTACCACAGCTAAATCATCATACACTTACCCATATCTCAGAGCCTTCTAATATCTCTTGAAGTATGTTAAATTGATTGTAATCTACTCAGTTACAGCAGTGTTAATATGGTACGTACATTCTGTATTAGTTTTACTAGTCGATAACTCATTTTTTGCTAAAGCAAATAAAATAAAAAAAATCGATTGCACTTTATAGGTTTTATATATATATATATATATATATATATATATATATATATATATATATATATATATATATATATACGTATATATATATATATATATATACGTATATATATATATATATATATATATATATATATATATACGTATATATATATATATATATATATATATATATATATATATATATATATATGCAGCAAAATAGTAATTTCAAATCATTATATTAGATTTTATGAAGACTTTATGGCGAAAAAGGTACAAAATTTTGCAATACACAAATTATGTATGGAACAGGCTAAAGGGCAGAAATAAAGATCTAGATCCGAAATATTTTACATAACAACAGTATTAATCGACTAGTCTGTGGAATATACTGTACATTATCGTATACAGTTCATACCAAACCACATAACTGTATAATCCTGAAAGATTTTCAATACCATCTAGGCAGAAAGCGATTCAAGATGACCGACAGAGTCGCTTTCGCCTCTGCTACGCCCTGTTGTTCGCCTTTGTGTGTCACAAAGCATCATAAAGCGTGAAATCAAGTCTGTTTGAAATGTTAAAACGAATCCGCAGTGAGCGTGTGACGATTTACATGTTAGTAAATCAGTCTCATAACTTCAGAGCAAAAGAAAATAAACAAACTTGAGTTACCAGACGTTTTGTCTAGCAGCAGGGTTTGTGGGTTGAGTGGGGGATGGGCAATTAACAGTGTACAATGTACTTATTTCATGATGCGTGGATGGATTTTCACATGCCTGGTTCACAGTAATGTACTTTTGTGTGTAAGTTAAATGGATAGTATTTAAAGGGGAGAATTAATAGCTGAACAAAAAAAAATTGAGCAGGAGAAAGGGATAAAAAAGGGGAGAAGGTATGGGAACGGATTTCGTGATGAAGGAATGAAAAGAGAGGTTTAAAAAACCGTGTTTGTTCGTGATTATTAAAGAGACAGCACCTCGCCAATGTGTGCCTATAAACCACACACACACACACACACACACACACACACACACACACACACACACACACACACACACACACACACACACACACACACACACACACACAAAGAGACTCTATATAGAAGCATAGTGTTTGCAGAGTGTCTTTTCAGTGTTAAGAAGCATTTAGCAGATAAAAGATGTTAATGGCTCCTTCATTTAGTTCCTGTGTGCTCTATAAAGCTGAATGCAGACTGAATACAGCCGACTGTAATGAGTGTCAGGAAGCAGAGCGCCCCCTCTGGACACACGTGTATACAGTACGTGTTCTAACTTTCTGGATCTCTTCAAAGAGAGTAAAACATTCCAACTGCACTAAGATTAGCAAGCAGTGCTTTTAGTGACTGAAAGTAAATGACATAAAATGTCAAAAGGTGGTGGTCTTGTGGCTTTATTCTAAGATCTTCATTTACTTAACCCCCAACCACCTTCGAGAAATTCCTGGATGGACGCCTCACTTCCACCACGAGCCTGAATGAAGATGAATTATTTTATTTATTTGAGATGTTTTGTACTGGCAACATCAATATTCACTGCTCCGGTTCACTGTCCACTTAGTTATGGGGTGTGTGTGTGTGTGTGTGTGTGTGTGTGTGTGTTCTTTAGATGAAGCGTAAATAAGCCATGGGTGTTAATGGCATTTTTGCCCGTGTGGCAAGCCGTTGCCCTGATACAAAGAGGATCCAAGGCAGCGTTACACACAACTGAATGGATGGAAACACACACACAGGTTTGAAAGCTGGAGCTGTGAGACCTCAACACTACCCACTGTGCAACATGCAGCCCACAAAGCTAAATAATGAAATAAAAATATTGAATAACTCCACCAATTCCCACCCCGCTACAACAAAATATATATTATATATCATTAGTCGTCCCTTTCACGCTTGTGTTGGAACTCGACATACCACTAAGCATGTAGGTTGTAACAGTCTAACAACTGGCAAGCTACAGGTACCTTAACACCAGTTCATCAGTTAGATTAAATTAAACTTAAGCCCCGCCCACAGACTTAGGGATGACTGGTTAAATTGGGACATGTGGAAGAAGATTAAACTGATTAAACCATATGTTTGTGCTAGATGTTTTGTAACTGAGCATATGTACGAGAGGATTATACACAGAAGTGTGTGTGTGTGTGTGTGTATGTGTGTGTGTGTGTGTGTGGTGTGTGTGTGTGTGTGCGCGCGTGTGTGTGTTGCTGCAATGTTTACCTGAGTTAGCATGTACTGAACAGATGGAAAGTTCTGATTCTGTGTCATCTATCATAAACCTGGTGTGTAATTGGATTCCATGTGAGGACTAATCTCACACACTCACATGACCCCTCTCCATGGGTTAATAGCTGAAGGCTAACCTGTAATGAATCGATTAAATTAAATTACACTAAATACTTTAAAATGTCATTCCTCTAGTAAGTTCTTCCAGATTTCTCATTTGGTGAACAGAATTATGGGATGGCTACGATTAGAATGGGACAGTGTCAGTGATGATGGGGCTGGATATGGCAGCTTATTCCATAGAGTTGTTGGTTTCTAGAATTCCGATTGGCCTAAAGAAGAATGTTGTATTACAGCAGTTCTGACAGAAGTTCCTCCTACAAGCCTTACATTCACTGTTCCATTTACATGCCTTCTCTTTGCTGCTTACATTTATAGCATTTGACTGATGCCCTTATCCAGAGCGACTTAATTTTTTTTTATGCAATTTAGGGTTAAGGGCCTTGCTCAGGGGCCCAGGAGTGGCAGCTTGGAAGATCTGGGATTCAAGCTTTCATCATTAGGCTTCCACAGCCCACATCCCAAGGCAAATCTCACTCACTCACTCATTTTCTACCGCTTTATCTGAACTACCTCGGGTCACGGGGAGCCTGTGCCTATCTCAAGCCCAAGACAAATCACAGGTTTATATTAATAGTTATATACGTATTATCTACCCTGCCCTCAGGTGGTCCTGTGGCACGATCCCGCTCTCTCATTGCCAGGTGGGGAGCTAACCCAGCCACTGAAGAGTTAAATCTCAGTGCCGATCCCAAGCGTCAGGAAGGGCATCTGGCATTAAACCCCTGTTAAATCTAAAATGTGAATCACGTGATCCGCTGTGGCGACCCTGAACTGGGGGCAGCCGAAAGAAGGAAATACGTTATCTATGCCTTCATCCATCAATTTTCTATACCTCTTATCTTACACAGGGACTTTAGGAACCTGGAGTCTATCCAAGGGTAGTCGAGGCACAAGGCAGGGGACACCCTTGATGGGACAACCCATCACAGGGCACAATCACACACTCACGCACTGCTGACAAATTACAGATACTAATCAACCAATGCTTGGACTGAGGGAGGAAACTGGAGTATCTGGTGAAATCCCAAGAAGCGTGGGGATAGTACGCAAACAGGCGGAGGCAGAAATTAAACCCACAATCCCAAAAGCTTCTGAGCCCGACATATTATGAACCAGTACTGACAGGGATCTTATGGTTCTTATCCTTGTCCTTCGGAAATTTAGGAAGCTCCTTCACTGTCAGCATGATATAAAGTATATTAACAAAGGCTCTGAATACTTGTTTCTTTCTAACTGTATATTAAGATAATTATTTTTTTTTAATTGTTAAGAAAAACAGCTCCTGCTTACTTATGAGCCATGCCATATGAGTATGGTGTAAATTTTGATCACGTTGAATTACATTGTGTAGTGGTCAGTATTTGGCAACTGTTTGTGTGGATGATAAATCACACACATACACACAAACTCACACACACACCGCCTGATGTGTTGAACTGATTTGTTGGGCAAAAAAACAAATGCATGTTTTTTATATATGTGTCTGTATATGTAATGTGTGTGTGTGTGTGTGTGTGTGTGAGAGAGAGAGAGAGAGAGAGAGAGAGAGAGAGAGAGAGAGAGAGACAGAGAGACCCAAAATTTTTTTTATCCTGGATTAGCTGAGCTTTCGAATGAGACCGGTCACTCAGTGTGAAGGTTATTCAAGCCCACACTGTCCTACCCCAAACACCTAAGTCTCTTGTCTGCTCATAAACAGGAAATGACCTCACTTACTACTGGAAGTGAGCCAATAGAATCCAGGAATAAAACAAATGCAGCTTCCTCGAGTCACTGTGTGTGAAACAATGGAGTCAAAACACAGCCAGGGCTGCTACTGTGGTCTCTCTCACACAAACACACACACACACACATGAAAAAAACAATGAGTGCAGCAAGAGAAAACAAAGAGAATAAAATGGGGACATATGTTTGAGAGTGATGGAGATGAAAAACATCTTTTTGGACTTAATGTGGAACAACAAACGAGAAAGAAAACAGACAGACCGAGAGACTGAAGCAGACATGGATGGATAGATGGATCAGAATTAGTCACATGACCTTCTAATCTACCTGAAACCATGCATCACTGTGTGATTGTGTGTGTGTTTAAGGAAAAGCGAACACATCCATATTTGACTATTCAACTTTTTCTGCCACTTCATCACCTTCGTGTTTAAATGTGTCTGTGTCCAGCTTTAAGAACATGAAAAAAATATTATGGTGACTCACTCTGTTGGTTAGCTTTACAGTTGGCACTAATTGTGTTCGGATTTGAAGTGTTTACTTTTGTTTGTATTGTGCGTGCGTTCACTGTTTAATTCATACACACACTCGGTGAGATCTGAGACGTTCCCTCTGTGTGTGTAATCACGTTTCCTGGATGTAGACTCACGTTTCCCAACATGCTCATGCTAATTTGGCGATGTGTGAATCCCTTTGTCATCCAAATGAGGAGCAGAGCTGATTTAGCTTCACGCTTAAGGTTTATGAACTCATTATTAATTAAACTAATCCTCAGTAATCCTTCTCCGACCTGGGGCCTCAGCTTCATCTCAAATCCATACAATCACTCTTGTTCCTGTGAGTCTGTCTTGATTTCTATCACTTTCTTGCATTTGTTTGTTTTCTTTTGCTATTTTTCTATAATACTACCTGCTTTCTTTAGTCACATTAACAAATTACTAATTTTTGTTTGTGGTTTTTTGTGTGTGTGTGTGTGTGTGTGTGTGTGTGTGTGTGTGTGTGTGTGTGTGAGAGAGAGAGAGAGAGAGAGAGAGAGAGAGAGAGAGAGAGAGAGATTATGACTGGTGTTTATTGTAAGTGTTTGTTGCCTTTTTGGACTCCTTTATCATTTGTAATGTTGCTCCCATTTATAACAGTTCGGCATAAGCCCAGACATTTTTAGTGTCATGATTGAGGACAATGTCCCGTCCAGAGACAAGCTGTTTCATGTTGAGGTTTTGTTCAAACCGACCGTCAAAAATACCCTCTCTAATGAATGTTTTCTTTTTCATTGGTTGTTGCGTTAAATCTTACCCAGATACAATAATGCTATTTTCTGATTGGCTATTGTGTAGCCTCTTTTTTTTTGATTGGCTGATGAGTGTCAGGCTCGACTAAGAACTGAGACGCGCTTGATTCCTGCCCGGTTCCATAGAGACAGCGGTGCGGACTGATACAATTTGGGTGCTGCGGCTTATTAAATACATGATAAATAGTCAAAAAGTTTTTCCGCGTGAGAAATACGATGTGTGTCGGGAGAGCGGGAGAAAAGACCCAAATGCGCGACTGTCACTCTCACTGTGTGACACTTTACAGCCCTGCATTAATAACTAAATGTTTGTTTACTGCTAATCCATGTTTTGGACATGAAAATGAGTATTTTTCCAAATTACCTGATTTTAAATCAAATTTAAATATCTAACTAAATATGTGTTAGATGAAAAAAATTTTATTATTAAATTATTGATATTGAATTGAGAAATGACTTCATTCAGTTTTTTTATGATAGTTGTGACTGATTTTGCTGTTTTGTTGTTGTTTTTTTAAATTTGTGCTGCAGCTTGCATAGCTTTTGATTTTTTTGCATTGAATTGGTGAAATTGATTGAAACTCCTAACAGTAGACACACTTTCACACAACGTGTCTTGGCTTAAATCGTCAAAAAATCTGCAGCGATTTTGAGTCTGCTTGAGTTTGCATTTCTGTCTCATTAACTTGAAAATTGAGGGGGGAAAAAAAAGAGGCTGGAGAAAGAAAGCAAATGCTTATCACTGTTTTTTAAGTTATGTTGATTGTTTTTATGCTGTCTTTACCCTCTCCTTTGTTTCTTTCTCTTCATCTGTTACCTATTTAGTATTATCCCTACAGACCTACCGTGTGGTGATGCTGGAGGGCAGGGGGTTTGGTAAGGAAAGGAGGGTGTGTGTGTGTGTGTGTGTGCTATGTTCGTTGTCTGTGGCTGCTTCTGAGTAACATGGAGAAGTTTACTGTGTTAAACAGCTGCAGATGCTGTGTGATTAGAGCAGCGGGTTTTTTGTGTGTGTGTGGGGGGGGGGTGTCGATGGTTGCAGCCTCCTGTCACTTTTGTCAAATTTACATTCAACTGAACGACCGAGCAGCGTCTTTCTCTTCAGAATTCTCTTATTATGGAGATTATGCTGTGTAGGATGATTTTCTGACACACACATACACACACCAACAACAACAACGCAGCAGGTTTCTAACCACCTCCGTGAGTCTGTCAAGCTGAAAATATCTAATCAACAGCAGTGCTATGATCAGAAACTGACATTGCTGACTTGATGTCTGATTCAGTCACACCAGTATCTCAGACACAGTAGCAGATCACACACTTCCTGCTGTCCATCATTCCAGTAATATCTGTTCAGTGCGGGATCTACGTACTGTATGGTGTTCACTATTTTTTGTAGAAATCTACATCTTGTCACATGAAGTGAACTACTGGAGGTGTTAGGTGTGTAACACAATCAATAAACTTACTATTTAAGATATAAATCCAAAGTTTTTGTGGTCTAAACCAGATCGAAGGGTTCTTTTCTTACTGAAGAGAAATATAGGGGAGATACGTAGAAATGCCAGTACTGTCAGATAGTGTATACATTTTGCTTGAATGTACCAGGATGTTACTAAGGATGAATGAATAAACACTGTGCATGCATCATACAAGGCTTTCTTTGTTCCCCCCAGTTCCAATACACAATTCTAAACCAGATGCCCTAAACCAGAAAAAAAATAAATCTATATTCGCATTAGATTAGAACACTCTCATCATTCAAAATAATCTGTTCATATTCAGTTATACCCCTAGTAGGTATACTGAGTATATTCCTTTTTCTAATTCTGACCTGTGGCTGCTACTCTGACTAAAAAGCCACGTATAAGAAAGATGTTTCAGGTTATATGACTTTTTTTCCCCTGAGGCGTTCTGACCGTGTCATGTAAAGAAGAAACCAGCAGGAGATCCCACTGCCAAAACTGAGAGGTCATGATTCATTAAAACTCTATAACACCAATGACTTTGTCCTGTCCTGAATTTCCACCATGACGATCACGTTTGGCGTGTTTTTGCGGCTTAATAGTGACTGGAAAAATGTACTAAACTCAATATGGCTGTGGCTTTTTTTTCGATTCATGAGAATTGTATGAAATGATTTGCTGGTTATATGAAACAGATCTTTATAAAAATGACCACTAGCAAGCTAAAAAGCATGTCAAAATAATACATTACCAGAGGTACAAGCTATTTATGCCGTTTAAATATCACCTATTGCTCCGTGACAGATGTCACACCACAAAAATAAGTAATATGTGATAATACTACAACACTAAAAAATTACCAGTGTTAACACAGGTGGCATGTATGGTAGTGTGTGGATTGGGACAGAGCCCAATGAAGTCATGGCCAAATGGTTAGAGAGTCTGACTAATAACCCTACGGTTGTGGGTTTGAGTTTCGGGCCGGCCACGACTGAGGTGCCCTTGAGCAAGACACCAAACCCCCCAAACTGCTCCCCAGTATAAATGGCTGCCCAATGCTCTGAGTGTGTGTTCATGGTGTGTGTGTGTTCACTGCTGTGTGTGTCTTATACTGTACAAACCTTATCACTCTTTTTCAGGTTCTCCTTCTCTGAGCGGATCTGCTACGGTAACGGTTCTGGTTGATGACGTAAACGACATGGTGCCACTTTTCTCCTCCACCTCTTACCACACTTCCATATTGGAGAACGCTCCTACAGGAAGTGATGTAATGCTGGTCAATGCTTCTGACGGAGATGTGGGTCAAAATGGAGTTATTAGGTACTGTACAGTATATATTTAAAATACCCAATGAAATGGTGGAAATTGGATGAAAGTGGAATTTTCATTTAAATGTAGCTTCAGTTGTGCACATACTGTATCTTTATGAAAGAGGCAGCAATTAAAAACACTTTTCTGCTTCAGAGAGTTCCATTTTTTGACCGAATACAAGATATACCAACTTGTATAAACACTTGTAGAGGTATCCCAAAGAACGTGGACCTTGTTGGACTTTTTGTGTATCATTGTTGTACCATAATTAAGTCCAATATGTAGCCCATAGTCCTACTTTAATTTCCCCCTTGTAGTTTGTAGTACACACAGAAAAGTATTCATGTTCACACACACACACCCATACACAAACCACTCTAAACCGTCCCACTCCCTGCTGGGGGTGAATAGTGTGCTCCAGTTTTGCAAAAAACATGCTAATGAGGATGATGATGGACGGTGACAGACAGACCAGAAAGCAACAGGGGGTTTCAGACCGATTTTACCCTTCTGTCCTGTTCACATTAAAGTGACCCATTTTAAAACATCACTAAAAGTGGAACGCCACTGGAAAATATATATTTTTTTCCAACATGAATGCAGTTTTTATTTTAGAAAAATGCATTTTTTTAAATAGGAATATGTTATTAGGCTCCTATTAATCTCTTATAACCTCACACACATCTAAAATTAGTATGATCTCAGAGCATGGAAAGTGACTTTGGGGCAGTTTCAATAACTAATGTTATACTGATACGTATAAGATAATATAGTTTGGAGATTTCATTCATTCATTCATTTTCTACCGTTTATCCGAACTTCTCGGGTCATGGAGAGCCTATCTCAGGCGTCATTGGGCATCAAGGCAGGATACACCCTGGATGGAGTGCCAACCCATCACAGGGCACACACACACTCTCATTCACTCACACACTACGGACAATTTTCCAGAGATGACAATCAAACTACCATGCATGTCTTTGGACCGGGGGAGGAAACCGGAGTACCCAGAGCAAACCCCCGAGGCACAGCAAACTCCACACACACAAGGCTGAGGCGGGAATCGAACCCCCAACCCTGGAGGTGTGAGGCAAACGTACTAACCACTAAGCCACCGTGCCCCTCTTGGAGATTTCAATCATCTCTCAATTATATTTCTAACAAAATGTGCAATAATGGATCATTTTGAGACCCTAAATAAATCGTTTGAATTAAAAGTTAATTGAATAGTAAATTGAAAGTTAATGTTAGAAGCATCATTGCATCACAGGCCCAATAGGAACTTTTAAAATGAAATAAAAACACGGCAAATTTAGTTAAATGAAATTCCTACAGCTAGAAAGAAATTGCCAGGTATCACTGAGTGATTTATGGCAGTCAAACTGAATGAAAAGAGTTCGATTTTGTTGCCATGCATATCCCAGTTGTGTTCTTATAGACTAAAACATTCAAACATTTGGAAGTCATCATAAATTCTGTGGTAACACACATACACACACACACACACACACACACACACACACACACACAAATAAAAAGATACAAAGGCTGTATAATATGTATTTTTCTTTTGCCTTGTCTCCAGCTGTCATAAAAATAACACAAATGTCTGCAGTGTTTGTTGATGATTTTCAGGCTAAAAAAAATACAGTAGTACAATAGTAAAGAAACAAATACTTAACCCCTATATGATATGAACTTATATTCCTCTTTCATGAGCTATATTTAAAGACTAAATCGTCGACATTTGCCTTATCGTAAGCCTTTCTTCACTTTACTCTCTCCGCCACATATTGAACACTCTCCCCGCCCCTTTCTGCTCATTGGCTACACGTTTGTTTTGATTTTTGTTTTGATTATTGTTTATTATTCGGCCCCACTCAGTTTTCTGAAGCATTTCTCAGAAATCGGAGACCCTGCCTTTAAATGATTTACAAAAAGTTGAACTGTACTAAGACTTAACAAAACAGGATTATATTCTAGCATAGCATTCTAGCACCTTCTGGAGTAAAAAAATATAAAATCTTAAGAGCTGTTCATGCCTATGTCTGATTAAATTCTAATGAGGATCTATGAGGATTTCTGTAAATAATGTATGTTGTGGGTTTTTTTTCACAGTTACAGTCTGAGTGGAGGAGATGGGCAGTTTTCCATAAATCCTGCCACAGGGCAAGTAATAACCAGCTCACTTTTGGATCGAGAAATACAGGGCAGTTATGAACTGCTGGTGGTTGCATCGGACAGTGGACATCCGATACCTCTCTCCAGCTCAGCCACGGTTTCTGTGGTCATTAATGACATTAATGATAATCCACCACGATTTCATCACCATCCCTACGTCACACACATACCTGCCTCAACCACTCAAGGTAGGTGATATAAAAATGTTGTTTAATGGTCTAATTATTATAAAACAAAAAAATAATTGTAATAAATTAAAAAAAAAAACAGAACAAATTATGGTAGTTTTAATCCTATAAACATATATGTTGGTTTGTATAATGCATTCATTGGGATGCTAGTAATTAACAAAAGAAATATTGTGTAATATCATGTGGATGATTTGCTTCTGTTTGGTATGCAGGTTCGTTAGTGTTTGCTGTCACTGTAACAGACGAAGATACAGGCTCCAATGCTCAGCTGCACTACTCTCTAAGTGGCCGAAACTCTGAGAAATTCACAATTGATCCAATCCGAGGAGCCATTACAGCCAATGAGAAACTCACTGCCACTTCTGAGGTCACGTTCACGGTTCGTGTCAAAGATGGTGGAAAAAATCCCAAAATGGATAGTACAACTGTAACTGTTCGTTTCGTGTCAGGTGGAGATTTTCCAATCATCAATATCAAAGAAAAAAGCTTCACTTTTCCAGAAAACCAAGCCATCAACACTGTCATTACCAAAGTTTCAGGATCATCTACAAGAGCTGGACCATTATCATATTACATCGCCAGTGGAAACTTGGACAATGCATTTCATGTAGACCAGCTTTCAGGAGAACTGTCCATCAAAAAGGCCCTAGATTATGAGAACATTGACAAGTATGTACTCTGGATCGAAGCACGAGACCAGAGCTTTCCCCCCTACTCGGCGTATGAGAAGATTGAAATCGCAGTGTTGGACATTAATGATAACAATCCTGTTTTTGAAAAAGAACCATTTTATGCTGAGATTCTGGAGAACCTCTCACCTCAGAGAGTATTTGTGGTGTCAGCTCTTGATGAGGACAGTGGCCCTAATGGGCAGTTGGAATATGCCATTACTGATGGAAATAAGGAAAATAGCTTTAGCATCAATAGGGCAACAGGAGAAATTCGCAGCACTCGGCCCTTGGACAGGGAAAAGGTAGCCCAATATATCTTGAGGATAAAAGCTACAGACCGTGCTACAACACCAAAAAGCACTGAAGTCAAAGTCATCATTAGCGTTCTTGATGTGAACGATAATGCTCCAAGATTTTCAAAAATTTTTAGTGCTACAGTACCAGAAAATGCACCTGTAGGGTACACAGTGACCCGTGTGACAACTACTGATGAGGATGCAGGTGCCAACGCTGTTAGCCGCTACACTATTAGTGATACGAGTCTTCCCTTTAGCATCAATCCCAGCACAGGAGACATAACCATAAGCAGGCCTCTAAACAGAGAGGACACTGATCATTATATCGCTAAAGTCTCTGCTCATGATTCAGGCTGGACTGTCAGCACGGATGTCACTATATTTGTGACTGACATAAATGACAACGCTCCTAGATTTAGCAGGCCGTCCTACTACCTTGACTATCCTGAACTCACTGAGATCGGGTCACTAGTCACCCAAGTCTCTGCTACAGACCTTGATGAGGGATTTAATGGTAAAATATTCTATTTCATTAGGTCTCAGTCTGAATACTTTCGTATTAATTCGAGCACTGGGGAGATATTTGTCAAGCAGCAACTCAAATATCAAAATTCAACTGGCCACAGTAATGTTAACTTAAACAGACACAGCTTCATTGTGACAGCATCTGACAGAGGTGTCAAACCTCTATTGAGTGAAACCACTGTGATTGTAAATGTAATCGACAGCAACGATAATCCTCCCATATTTGAGTCCTCCTCATATTTCACTCCTGTCACTAAGAGTGTCAAAGTTGGCACCAAACTTATCAAAGTCACAGCACATGACAAGAAAGACTATGGTGTCAACTCTGAAATTGAGTATGCAGTATCAGGAGGCAACAGCTCAAATAAATTCCGTTTGGATAAGCAGACTGGATGGGTCACTGTCGCCTCTTCTCTTGCTTCTGACGTTAATAGAGTTTATCTGCTCGAAATAACAGTGAGAGATAAAGGGACACCACCTCTTTCAAATAAAACTACTCTTAAAATTGCTGTTACAGAAGAAAATCACCACACTCCAGAATTTTCTCAAAGCCAGGTTACTGCCACGGTCTCTGAAAGCCTTACTGTTGGTACAGCAATCCGTACTCTTTCTGCAAGAGATAAAGACAAGGACAAACAGATGAACGGACTCATTACATATGATATATCTTCGGGCAATGATGATGGCCTGTTTTCGGTCAACAGTAAAACTGGGGTTTTGTCCTTGGCTAAACCTTTGGACTATGAAAAAAAACAAAAACATGAACTTAGAATATCAGCTACAGATGGAGGGTGGATAGCCAAGACCAGCTATGTTACAGTCAATATCCAAGTTACTGATGTGAATGACAACCCACCTGTGTTTGACCCTGATGAGTACTTCCCTGTTGTACAGGAAAATGTCCCGAGTGGTACCACAGTGGTCAAAATGAATGCCACAGATAAAGACTCTGGCCCCAATGCTGTTTTGGCTTATGTCATCCAGTCCTCAGACAGCGACCTTTTTATTATAGATCCCAACACAGGAGTCATAACTACACAAGGTTTTCTTGACTATGAGGCCAAACAAGTATATCATCTAACCGTCAAAGCATTCAACATACCTGACGAAGAACGCTGTAGCTTTGCAAATGTCAACATTCAACTGAAAGGAGCCAATGAGTATGTTCCCCGTTTTGTATCTAAGCAATATTACTTTGAAGTTTCAGAAGCTGCTCCCAAAGGCACTGTTGTTGGGGAGGTGTTTGCAAGTGATAGGGACTTGGGACAAGATGGCGTTGTTTATTACTTGATTTTTGGTAGGAGCAGGAAAAAAGGTTTTGGCATTAACAGAAACACAGGCCAGATCTATGTCACAGGACCTCTTGATCGTGAAAAAGATGAAAAAATCTCATTGAAAGTCCTTGCCAAAAATGCAGGGAGTATTAGAGGTGCAGATATTGATGAGGTGTTTGTGAATATCACAATCCTTGATGCCAATGATCCTCCAGTGTTTACCCAAGAGTTATATGATATTCAAGTGAGTGAAGGACTTTCACCTGGAGGTCTTGTCACCTTTGTGAGTGCTGAGGATTCAGATTCTGTGCCAAGCTGGAGCAGATTCACCTACTCCATCGCTGCTAACCACGAATCTACTGCTTTCACAATCAACCCACAAACTGGACAGGTTTCCGTGGCAGCTGAGCTGGATCGTGAGACCACACCTGTGTACAACTTGACTTTGCTGGCTATAGATTCTGGTTCACCTGCAGCTACTGGTACTGCCAGTTTGATTGTAACTTTAGAGGACATTAATGATAATGGACCCACATTGATGACCATGAGAGGAGAGGTCATGGAAAACCAGAGAGCAGGAACAGCAGTGATGACCCTCAGCGCTACTGATTCAGATCTTGCACCAAATCAAGGTCCTTTCTCCTACAGTCTAGTGACATCTTCATTAGCTTCATCTTACTTTACCGTAACCTCCTCAGGGGAGCTTAGCACCAGTCGGGAGATAGACCGAGAACAGATCAGTGATTTCTACCTTTCTGTGGTCATCAAAGATTCGGGAATTCCTCAGATGTCTTCTACAGGCACCATCCATATAAAAGTTAATGACCAGAATGATAACCCATCTCAGCCTCGCTCTGTTGAGATCTATGTTCATTACTTTGGCAACATGTACCCTGGAGGGTCCCTAGGTATTGTCAAAGCTCAGGATCCAGATATACATGACACATTCCAGTGTACCTTGATCCCCCCTGTTGCAAGCCTTTTTAGCATTCCCAAAGGAACCTGTGACCTCAGTTCAAATTCCCGATCCATGGATGGCACGTTTGACCTCACAGTGCGCAGCAGTGATGGTGTACATGGTGTTGTCAACAGCAACATTCGTGTTTTCTTTATTGGGTTCAGCAATACTACAGTGGAGAACAGCATACTAATCCGACTCAATTCCCAAAGTATTAGCAACTTCCTTAATAATCACTACCTCAGTTTCTTACGCATTGCAAACTCACAGCTAGCAGGACTTGGTACAGGAGTTCAGCTCTATGGGGCATTTGAATTGAACAATCAGACCTTCCTCATGGCAGCTATCAAACGTGGACACGGACAGTATGTAAACCCAAGTGGTGTGACTACTTTTTTCCAGAGTATAAAAGAAGCATTGCACAGACAAAGCGGGGTTAAAATAGATTCCGTGGACCACGACCCATGCACTAACAACCCTTGCCAGAATGGTGGCAGCTGCAAACGGCGCCTTGGTGTCGCACCAGACATGATGACCGTAGAGAGTGTCCCAGTCATTCTTGTCTCAAATCGCCCCTTACAGCCCTATGTCTGTAACTGCAGGCCAGGATATGCTGGTAGTCTGTGTGAAACTGACATCAATGAATGTCTTCCATCACCTTGCCACAATGGTGGAACCTGCCATAACCTTGTAGGTGGCTTTTCATGTTCCTGTCCAGAAGGTTTCACTGGGATGGCATGTGAAAGGGATGTCAACGAGTGCCTGTCTAATCCATGCAAGAATGGGGCACTGTGCCAAAACTTCCCCGGTGGCTTCAACTGCCTTTGCAAATCAGGATTTGCAGGTATAGTAGATCTTATGAGCAGCTATTGATCAAGCCATTGCATATTCTGTTTGCACACAAATATAGCAAAGTTTTGATCCAAGAAAAATATTTGCTTCTGCAAATTTGGAGAGCTGTTGTAACTCTAGTATTCAGCGATGACTGCCAAAAACAATTGCTGTTAGGTTTATGGTTTGGGGTATCAGCTACGATACATATCAACTTGTCATGTTTATGTTAAAGTGAATGGGATGATATAGTTTGACCCTAATAAGGACACAACTACATGCTGACCTTAAGTGCATTTGAGTCAAGTTTCACTACCTGCTTTCTGTGTACTAAAGTTTTTCCATGTTTATGCTTTGAAGAGCTCCTTAAGTTAAGAGTTCATTTGGCAAACTGCATAACGGCGTCTTGAAAGAAAAAATACTTTCATGATGCTCCTCTGTTAACTTCTGCTGAATTTAGAAAGCATCTGTAATGTGATCTAATTAAAATGGTTAATGCAGTGTCGACACACAATGTTGTATATTAGCCCCTACAAAATGCAATGGCTTATTGAAGACTTAATAAATGTAAGCTTGGATGTAAAGGAAGTGAATGCACTTAACTGTTTACGATAACATTATATTGAATCAGCTCTGTTTGGGCAGCTGCTGCCTGTAGCTTTTGGAAGGGCCTAGTCATATAAAGCTACAGCAGACGGTTTGTCTCTGGCACGCTCAAGCTTTGAGTCATTATTGTCCTATTTTATTATGACCATAATAAATGATCGTGAGCATTCATGTCTGAGGCCCCAGATAAATGGGGGCTGTAGAAGTATTACACCTATTGACTTACAGTAGTTTGCCTGCCCTCCCGCTGAACCTCCAACTTCCTGTTTTGTAGACCCAATTGTAGGGAAGGAATTTATTTCCCTAAAGCTTTTCGACTTGCATTTCTACAACTATGAGAGAAAAAAAGTAAATCTTAGTTTTGCATATTCCCTACCATCTTGTATTGATCACCATCTGTTTATTTTGTTACTCCCATTGTGTAATGTTCATTTTATAGGCCTCCCAGTTCTAGTGAAGATAGGGTATATTTGTTGAGTTAATGCTGTCATGACAGGTATATGCTTTCATCCCTTTTAGACACTTGGGTGCATTTACAAGGTGAGAGCCTTTCAGAATTGTTTTGGCTGAGGAGGTTGAAATACAACAGAACTAGAGAGTGCAAATGCACAAAATCCCCTGTTGGTTTCTGGGAGCCCCATACAAGAACAGCCCTTCACCATATGCCTATGTCATCCTCACCTCATTCATTTTCATTTGTGTTGTTTCATGAACTCAGGGAAAACCTGTGACTCCATCATCAATTACTGTGAGTGTAACCCCTGTTTCAATGGAGGCTCCTGCCAGAGCCGTGTGGAAGGCTATTACTGTCACTGTCCGTTTGGTAAGTCATCACTCCAGCTGCAAAAGCCAGGTGTTCCAGGCTTGTTCGCGAGCAGTGTTTATCAGACTTGGCCATGATTCAAGCAATACTGGACAATATCAAGATCCACTAGGAGTGAAATCTCCATTTAATTTTTTAATTCCCCACATTGTCTGATTTGGGGGAATGTTTATTACTTATAATGTATGCATAATGCTTATTAGCATGAATTAACTTATCTCTTCCTGTTTCACAGGTGTTTTTGGAAAACACTGTGAGCTTAACAGCTATGGATTCGAGGAGCTATCATACATGGAGTTCCCAAGTCTGGATCCCAACAATAATTATATTTACATTAAGTTTGCTACACTGAAGGAAAATGCCCTGATTATGTACAATCATGACAATCAAACTGGTGATAAAGCTGAGTTTCTGGCACTGGAGATCTACGAAGGTCGGATGAGGTTTTCCTTTAACCTGGGCAGTGGCACCTACAAGCTCATAACTATGGTTCGAGTTTCAGATGGTCAGTTCCACACGGTCATAGCCAGGAGAGCAGGAATGGTAAGTCATGTTTTGATTTGTAAAACAACATCTAACATGGGCACAAGTCATCCAGGCCATTTTGAAATGTCTAGTCAAAAGTACCAACTGTCTTTCTATAGGCCATCTGTAAACTACTGAAGTGCTGCAGATGAGTGGAAACACTTAGTTTTCATGATTACAGTCCTTAACAGCAATTACAAGAAATCATTGCTAGCACTGTTATATACAGTAAAGCGGTGTGGTGCAATTTGTATATGCTACAGTTCAAAATCTGGTCTGAAGATTATTGTAGAGCAAAAGAATAAAAACCTAGCTTTCAGCACATCCCTATAGAGGTGTAAAGAACACCCAATCTGTGTGTTTGGAAAAGGTGTTGTGGGTCATTTAAATGGGTCTGTGTGTGTTTTTTTGGACATGGATTTTGAGCAGATGTTAAAGTTATAAGCAACCCTTGGTTGTTCCTCTGTGCTTAAGCTTGAACTATGCTAGTCAAGGCTACTTTTGTTTAGTTAAGACGTTCCAGTTTCTGCCCGGAGGCAGCTGCTGACTTTTTTATTACCCTGTTATGACTTAATGTTCCCTCATTTCTACCAAGGATAGAGGATACAATCAGAGTTTACAAAAGCAACATAGGTACCACTGAACGACTACCGTGGCATAGTTGGTTGAAGAGTTGGCCTATTAAAAATGGAGAGACTGTGGTTGAATCCCAGCAGCACCTTTGCTTTGTGAATTTTGCCCCAGGGCAACTAAAGACAGGGCATTAGCTTTCTTGGGCAACAGGGGTTAAGACTTATTCATCCACAGCACTGCCAAGCTAACAAGATGGGAAAAGACATAACTTTTAAGTGAAAATTGTAAACGTCAAGTTTCCTTTTATATGTAGACCAGTAAGTTGGGCAACAAACATGTTTGTAAGAAGTGAAAGTGCCCCAGCTGGATTCCTTTTAAAAGTGAGAGCTCACAAACACACACTTATACACATACACTCTCTACTGTGCAATAAGAGTTTACGTTGTATAAAAAATAAGCTGCCTATAATCCATAATCTTAAGACAACAAATATAAAGAGTTTGCAACAAGAAGTAAGTTATTTTTTACGTCGAACTATGTCTGGGATTCTTCGTTTTTGTATGCAGTATAGGTTTGGGGTCCAATTCTTTGCTTTTCATATCTTAACGAATGTGATTCCGTTGACGTGGTGAGCCAATTGTAGATCAGTAAGCTTGCTGTGCGAGGTCTTTCTTTGCGGCCAAGGCTCTTTGAAGTGTAGAGCCATAGTAATAAAAAGCCCAGATGGTCGAGCCATGCGGTAACTCAACTGTATCAGTGTACACCAAAGCTGTAGAAGACAAATGCGTCTTGTTTCCATCGTTGGTTTATTTTCTTGCAGCCATATTTCAATCTCCCAAGCCACAGCTCTGCGTTAACGATTAGGAACAGGGGCTTTTTGCGGGTTTTTGCAGTGTTTACCCAGAGGCCTGTGTGGGCGCCAAGCTTCGCCCCCTGTTTTTCAACACCTTTGCGCTCTTTCCATCTCTCTTGCCACAACCGTCTTTCCTCCCTCTGTTCATAAACCACAGAGTTGTGGATTTGGACACAATGGCAGTGAGGAGCCATAGTGTGTTTGTTTAACAAGAGAGAGGAATGATGTTTCTATTTAACTCACTGTAACTCTTTATTTCATTCACAACAATTTTGCCTGATCTCATTTCTCCTCATGTGAACCTTTAGTGTGGGGTCTTCTTGGTTTAGAAGTATACAAGGAAAAGGAAACTCCAAGTCGGTCCCTTATATGTTTAATTGCTAGTGCTGTTAGCATTGCTTATGTTTACCCCACCACAAGACATTATAGTAAGAAGGATACAAACTAAAAGAACATCCTAGCATCTGTCAAAACTGGTTTAACATTGTTTTTCTTTTCCTCACAGTAAGTAGGATATAAGAGAAAGGAACCACCTACCAGCTATGCTAATTAGTCCATGATATATAATTCTTTAAATTATTAGCATTGGTTATTGTATTTGGAGGAAGATGGATACAAGAATTAGGAAACCACGAGTAGCCATGCTAACTGACCCTCAATTGCTTTTGCTAGTTTGTAGCATAATTAGCATTGTTTTTCTTTACCTCATTTCAATTCAATAAGGTGTGAAGGATAGAAAGAAAGGAAAATTCAATGAAAAGTGTAAAAGATACAAAACAAACAAACAAACAAAAAAATCTCCTTGAAGCCTTTCTTGTTTCATTTGTCATTGCAGCAAATTTTGAGGCTTATTATGCTAACAAGTTATGCATTATTCTTATTTCTTTGTAAGGCTGCATCACTTACTGTTGATCTTTGTGGAGAAGAACAGGAGCCTGGGTACTGCGCTGTCAGCAGTGTGGCTGTCCATACTGACTGGTGAATACACGTTTATCTTTACGATGCTAGCTGTAGTTTTCTTTGCTAAATTAGCTTCAGTTGGTAATTTATTTACATGCACCAAATTTAATTTGTGTTTATTGTCATTGTGTGGTTTAGTAACTCCCAGAAGGGGACATGGACTATCTTTTGTCTGTCTCACTGTCCTGATTTTTCCCATCTGATTTCTTTGCATTATCTTCGTTGTCTCATTGTTTTTCTTTCACTCCGTCTTGTATTTTTGCTTTCTTTTGTACTCACTCCATCTTTCACTATCTCTCTCTTTCTTGTGTTTTCTGCATTCTATTCTATCATCCTTTTTTTAACCTATTTACTCTGTTTTTACCGATCTTCTTCATCCCTTTATCTTTCTCCCTGTCTTCACACTTACAGGATATTGGACGTACAGCCGAATCGTTTGTCAGTCGGTGGCGTTAAGGCAATCGAACCGCTCCTGCAGCGCAAAAATCAGGTGAACACACATGATTTTGTAGGCTGCATCATGGAATTTGCCATCAACGGACGTCCTCTAGAGCCATCGCAGGCCCTGTTGTCTCAAGGCATCTTAGACAGGTGCGTTACGCATATACTGTATGCTTACATGTGTAATCATATAGACAAAATTAATTTCAGTGCAGAATGTACAGAGATTCACCTTTAGATTGAACATTTTTTACCTTTATAGGATTAGAGAGGAACCAAAAAGTATGACAGGAGAACTTAAGCTGAAAATGCTATTCTTACATAGGGATGTATGTTTCCTGGCACACCTTTGTTTAAAAGTCTTCCTTGAGCTAACCTATCTGTGCCCGTGGTTTATTTATCACTACTGTCCTGTATAGCAAATATAAGATATTGATGAAGCCTAAAAGAAAACCATAGTCCATCTGTGTGTACTGTTAGCTCGGTCAACAGAGAAGAAAAACACACACTGTCTTAAACAGTCAGTGAGAGGAAAAATGACTGGGTTCACCATTACCAAATGTGTTTCATATGGAGAGAAAGAGAAAGAGAAAGTTATATTGGTGTTTTTGTAACTGTTGAAATCAAAACAGTTTTTGCTACTAAACTCTTTTGGACTCTACTGTATTCACACACACTCTGTGAACTCACTGCCCTCAACAGGCAGCTATTGAAGATCACACTTCAGTCAACCACCTGCTGTCTAATAGCTTTTATTAGTGTCCAAATGTCTGTTTTTTGAAGCTGGAAAAAAACATGCAGTGTTTTTATGGGTTTCTAAAATGGAGGTGACAGATCTTTTGCTAATATGCTAATATGGCTCGCTCCTTTGCGATCTGTTTTGTTAGTGGTGGGATCATTTCATCTGCTATTCTGACTGTCAGTACATCAAAATGTTGTCTTTATATGTGTGTGTTTGTGTCTTGCAGATGTCCCAGAATGGAAGGTGCATGTGTCACTAACCCTTGCAGGCATGGTGGGACATGTTTGGACATGTGGTCATGGCAACAATGTCAATGCGCTGAAGGATTCACAGGGAAATACTGTGAGAAATGTAAGAGCTACTGTATTATTAGTTGCGGCAATTTCGATTGATTGGGAATATTTGGTCAAACGTGGTAAGGTGTGTTAGATATTGATTTGGTGAGTTTAATAGAGATTAATGGGGTAAGACAAGTCATAAGGTTAAGTGATATATTGATGTGGTGAGACAAGTCCAAATGAGCGAGTTGATTATGACTGGTCAAACGAGGTGCGAATTAAATTCCATATATTGAGAAATATTGGACAGAAAAAGTTAAGTCAAGTCAAGAAGCTTTTATTGTCATTTTAATCATATATAGCTGTTGCAGTACACAGTGAAATAAGACAACGTTTCTCCAGGACCGCGGTGCGACATAAAACAAAGACAGAGATAAGGACTTAGTAAGTAGTCCTAGATACATAAAGTGCAACTGTGCAACCTGGTGCAAACAATGCAAGACAAGACAGTGCAGGACAAGACAGACAAGACAGTGCAGACAAAAGGTTACAAGACAATACACAAAATACAAAAAAGACAGTACACAAAAGACAGTAAACAAAAACCAATGACCAGTGTCAATACTGTATGTAAATACTGTAAGTTCAGACAATATTGCATGCAGTAATACTAGAATGTACACAGTTTCTTGGCAGCAGGTCCCTGAGATAGTGTGTAAGATTGTGCAAAAACAGTAACAACTGAAATATTGTACAGCATGAGCAAAATGACTGAAATGACTATCTGAATGAAAACATTGCAACAGGGCAGTGAGGGCAACTGGGTAAGAAACTGGGTAAGATTTGTCTGACAGAGCAGTGTGATTTGAAGTAACTGGTCAAATAAAATCGGTTTACCTTTATTGGTAAAATGATAAATGATAGGGGAAACAGGTTAGTAGGCTTTTTCAGGGGATCTGGTATAAATGGGCATTTGTGGCAGATGTTTGTGTTTAGAAATGACCGAGGATGTGAATCTGGAATGATGAAACAGAAACGGCATCTATTTTGTAAAAATATGATTGTTTAAATGGTGCAGGTCAATGGGACTATTTGGTATGGATTTGTTTGGTATGACAGGTGAAAAACATGGTGTAGATCAATGGGGTAATAATTGTTTAATAAGGAATTTTGATCTAGTTAAGTGGGGTAAGATGGACCAGAGGATATCAATGGAGGAAGATGGCTGAAAGACGGCATTTAATCATATGTGGATGGAGAAAGGCCTACCTGCAGAATAGTTTAAAATAATTTTTCCTCTTTTTCTCTCCCAGTCATTTCTGCAGATTCGGCTTTATCCCTTGACGGGAGCGGCCGCTTGGATTACACTCTTCGTCAGAGCTGGAAGAGAGACATGATGATGCAGCAGAATTTGCAGAGCTTCTCTAACACATACCCACAGTTACAAACACACTTGCGTACACGCTCCGAGAGCAGCAGTCTGGAGCTAAAGTTCCGCACTCGCAGCAAAACTGGAACACTTTTACATGTCCAGGAAATCTCTAACTACACTACTGTCAGGGTACGATACACACGCTCCAGATCAACTACTCTAAGCCTTGATTTACCTTAGCAAGCAATGAGTGTGTGTGTGCATGCTGTATCTCCTCATTCCGTTCCAGTTTGTCTAATCCAAGGCCATTCACTCAAAACTTCTGCATCTCATTACCTCCATGTCTTTTAGTGTTCTCTCTATCACTCTCTTTGTCTCATTTACTTCTTCCACATCTTTAACTTCATCTCTCTATTCCTGTCTTCAACCCATTTTCTCTCTTTTTCTTGCTCTCTTCCTCTTCCTCCATCTGCTTCATTCTTCTTTCTATTACTAATCTCCTGTCATTTAACATTTTATTACACACACACACACACACACACACACACACACACACACACACACACACACACACACACACACACACACACACACAGTATCAGTACATGAAGCTTAAGACAGAGGTCAAGATTTGTTCCCCAGATTGATTTTCACTTCATTTTTTTTTTTTTTTGCATGGCTAGATGGATTTTCCATTTCCAGAGTTTGTGACCGTTTTAAATCAAACATCCTGCACAGTGTACACTCTTTCCTCTCCCCCCTCATGCTTTACCTTTTTTCTCTTCTATTACAAGATACTAGAGACATTTATTTTCTTTATCCATCTCTCCCTGCTTTCTCTGTCTTTGGCTTCAATAGAAGTCATCCTCAAACTGAACTCAGTGATGGAAATGTGTGAAAGTATAATAGGCAGAATCAAGATTTAATCTCTGTCTGTCTGTCTGTCTGTCTGTCTCTCTCTCTCTCTCTCTCTCTCTCTGTCGCTCTTTTTGCTCTTACAACATACAACAACCCTTTTTTCCACGTCTCTTTCCCTTTGTTTCGTTCTTTGTCTTTTGCACATTCCCTTTTTTACACACACAGGTTTTACTCTCCTGTAAAATATTTCCACTAGTATGTATGTGTATTACTGTATTTAGATACTGCTCTAGCCCTGACTTTCACCTCAGTAACGAAACACTTCCCTTTGTTCCTTGCACCAGCTGAAGAATGGGAACCTGCAGTATGTGTCTGATGCCGGTGTGGCGGGGAAGGTGGAGAGGATTGTGGGAGAGGGAGTTTTCTCAGATGGTCAGTGGCATACACTGCTGTTACAGAGGAACATCTCTTCCACTACGGTCCTCATTGACGAGTCAATCCTTCGCGTCATCACACACACCACGCAGGACTTTGGAGGTCTCGACGTCCTCACGCTTTCGCTCGGAGGAGAGCCACCACAGACCAACCTGCAGAAAACCACCCCAGGTTAACCAATCACATCTTTATATTAGCTTTAGGATTTTGCTTTGTCAGTCAGCAAACACTAATCCAATCCATTTGCAAAGTTAGTGATTTTTGTGCTAGTACTTTTTTAAGTTTATATCTCTAATCTGGGCCCTTGAGCAAGGCCCTCAACCTTCCCTGCTCATGGGGCGCTGTATCATAGCTGCCCTTGCACTCTGAGCCCAACCTCCTTAGGGGGCAGTGGTGGCTCAACTGGTTAAGGCTCTGGGTTATTGATCGGAGGATTGGGGTTCAAGGCCCAGCACAGCCACATGGCCACTGCTGGGCCCTTGAGCAAGGCCTTCAACCCTTCCTGCTCCAGGGGTGCTGTATCATAGCTGCCTTTTTAATTAAGGCTTCTATGCCCCATTCCATTCTATTCTAATCAAGCACAAGCAAATTTAATACATACTCTTTTTAGCAAGGAAAATAAAAACCTAATTGTAAACAGACTTTTAATCGCTATTCTATCTCATCCATGTTAACAGATTTAACCAATTAGACCATACTTCTAGCATTTATTGTATATTAGTAAAGAATGATCGATAATAGAAATGTAAGTAGAAACGCTGTGTTTTCTGTTGATTGTTCATATAATAAACCAGTTCTTAGTTATATCTATGAGTCCAATGGCAGGAATGTTAGCAAGCTAGCACACTATTAAATTAGCATGTTAGCAAATACAGCAGCTTGTTCAAAGAAACATCTTTAACTTTGGATAAAAGTTAAAACAACAGTCTCTTTTTAAAAAAACAAACAAACTTTTTTTTTTGAATCCAAGAATGTCTAGAGAGAATTTTTTTTTTCTTTTAAAAGATAGCATCTTTGGCCACATATATCAGGTTCAGAACCATCTGGGTGAAATGGTGATGTGACTAATCAGAACATAAGCTATCGTGTTTCCTCTTGATGTTGCCTCACCAACGTAAACAGATGTTTATTGAATTTATTCCCCCACGCAACCACCCACCCCACCACCACCACCATGTAAATGGAGAGGATTTGGTTTTGCTTTATTAGACACGAAAAGGCCAAGTCGGCTTTGACTGAACCTGATCCCTCTAACCTGCACACGGGGAAACTTTTATGCTCCCATATTTCACATGCCGTTAGTGTGTTTCAATTTGTTGCAGTGAGATAAAAGGTACAAATTTGACCAGATGATGTTTGTGGGAAATAACAGAAATGCGCTGTGCAATAAATGCAAAAAATTTGTAATTTTTTTAATCCTCTCATAATACTTATAATATCCCGCTAATGCTAAAAATGATGCTAGTAATCCTAAACTATTGCTGATAATACTTAAAGCAAAAGCATTAAAACAGTACTATTAGTATGATAATATATACTAATAGTTCTACTCTTCTGTTAATTAATGTTAATATAATAATAATAATGTTAATATTAATCTGCTGATTATCATTCCTCTAATTATTGTTATTAAAGGTAGTATTTAGAGCAGTAATGCAACTATCATTTATATCTTTCTACATGTTTTATATTCTTAGGGAATGCTAATAGTAATTAAAGAGAAGAAGAATTGTCTTGCTTATAAGAATCCTATCATGGATGCTAATAATCAGTATGAAAATCATAATGCCAATAATACTCTCTTTGTCTCCTTTCAGGTTTTGATGGCTGCTATGCATATGTAAAGTACAACAATGAGCTCCTCCCATTTTCTGGTGACCACCGAACTGTCTACATCTCCATTTCCGGGACTGACGAGTCGGTGAAAATCGGTTGCCGTGGACCGAACATGTGTGCTAGTGCCCCCTGCTGGGATGGAATGATGTGCGTCAACCAGTGGTTTAGCTACCAGTGTGTTCCTCCAGGAGACTGTGCTTCCAGTCCTTGTCAAAATGGTGGCAGTTGTGTCCCCGCTAACCGTGGGGGCTTCAGCTGTGTGTGCAACGAACTGTACACAGGACGAGTGTGTGAAACCCTAGTAGCATGCGTGGGTGTGACTTGTCCACAAGGCACAGTTTGCAAAGTTGGAACCAATGGAGGGTTTAGTTGTATTTCTGACTCCAACAATGAGGAATTCGTTTTGCCAATTTGGGCGGTTCCAGCAATTGTGGGCGGCTGTGCAACGATTCTTGCTCTGTTAGTGCTTGGACTTATTTTGCACAATCACTGCAAAGGTGGCAGGAAAACAGCCATACCAAAGGAGGAAAAGAAAGCAAAGAAAAAGAAAAAGAAGAAGGGAAGCGAGAATGTGGCATTTGATGATCCAGATAACATCGGGGATGTTGACATGACAGTCCGGAAACAGCCAGAAGGAAACCCAAAGCCAGATATCATTGAGCGTGAGAATCCCTACCTGATATACGATGAGACAGACGTCCCAGAGAGTGGTGACACAATTCCGAGTGCACCAGAAATTGAGGAAATTGAGCACTATGACATTGACAATGCCAGCAGCATCGCACCTTCTGATGCCGACATTGTGCAACATTACAAGCAGTTCCGAAGCCACACCCCCAAATTCAGCATTCAAATCCAACGCCATAGTCCTCTGGGTTACGCTCGGCAATCACCACTAACCTTGGGTGCTGCTAGTTACACTTACCAACCTACTTACACTCAAGGACTCCGCCAAACGCCACTTAGCCATGCTCCCTGCCCTACACCTACCCCCTTGTCCCGCCACAGCCCTGCACATTTTAGCAAACCGGCCTCATTTTACCGCAACACACCAACACGGGAGATGAATCTGAATCTGGCAAGACGTGATGGAAGCCCTCTGGACTTTCATGGAGACGCTTGCCAGTCTGCAGCTATTTTTAATTACACAGCATCACGCCTTGGAAGGCGCAGCAAGAGCCCACAGACGATGGCGGGTCACGGGTCAAGACCCGCAAGCCGCCTGAAACAACCGATTGAGCAAATTCCGTTGGAGACCGGACCTCCTATTGGATTGTCCATAGAAGAAGTGGAACGACTCAACACTCCACGACCCAGAAACCCCAGCATCTGCAGCGCTGATCACGGACGATCATCATCTGAGGAAGATGCCCGACGCCCGCTTTCTCGTGTGCGAAATCCCGCGGATGGAATTCCGGCACCGGATTCGTCTTCTGAGAGCGATTCACACGACTCTTTCACCTGCTCAGAGATGGAATACGACCGGGAAAAACCGGTCAACTATGGTTCTCGAGTTCCGAAACTATCGCAAGTTAATGAATCTGATGCTGATGATGAAGATTATGGAGGGGGAAGAATCAAGCAAAGGAGGTACTCAAGCCGTAGGGCAGAGGGTGGGGCCAGTGGAGGCCACAACCCCTTTGGGGAGTATCAACATCACACACTGCCCCACAAACTGGGCCAAGGATCTGGCAATTTCAACTGGGACAGTCTACTAAACTGGGGACCAGGATTTAGCCATTATGTTGACGTTTTTAAAGATTTAGCTATGCTTCCAGAAAATTCTAATGCTGCTAACGACGTTGAAATGAACAGCGGCGATGGTTCAGTTACCATCATTGCCGAAGGAGAGGCAGAGCAATATGTATGAGATATTCTCTCTTTGATCCAACAGAACTGGATGAAACTGGACTGGACAGAGAGAAGCCAATCGCTTGCAATAATAAATGTTCTTTTTTTGTCTGTATTTTGGTACTTGTATTTGTTAAAAGACGAGCTTAAATGCAGTAAGGCAGAGCGATATATCTGTGACCATCCTCCTGATTCCTGTTAAGTAAAGATTTTTTTGAAATATTCCAATAAGTCTGAGT
Source organism: Tachysurus fulvidraco (assembly GCF_022655615.1). NCBI lineage: Eukaryota > Metazoa > Chordata > Actinopteri > Siluriformes > Bagridae > Tachysurus > Tachysurus fulvidraco. Next base: position 6,247,239 of record NC_062532.1, read on the forward strand.
CCATTGCCAAAAACCATTTGTATTTCGCTGTTGATTCTAGTGTTACAGAATCCAAACTTGCAAATTAAAAATTCGAGCAATGGAGCTCGACAAACTTTAGTAGGAAAGCTCAAATTGAAGATTCTGTAAAAGATTCTGTCTCTTTTCAGTTACTAGTAGCTAATAGAGCTCATAGGAAAATGGTTTCATTTCTCCACGGTTCCATGTAATAACTTATTTTTGTACATGTCAAAGAAAAAACAAAACAAAACAAAAAAAAATCAAAACCAGGTTTTTCATAGACTCAGACTTTTGGACTGTAGCTTTTAATATTTCTTCATGGATCCCTTAGACATCCATAAAAACCCGAAAGGTCCTTGATGACCCCATAGACTTTCATATGCGTTCTTCCATGCAACAGAAAGCCAAGGGAGGATGTGGCTGTTTTTAACAGCATGACCATATGAACTTCATCAGGAAAAAAAAAAAAAAAAACTGAGCTCCTCTCATTCCAGCTCTCCAAACATAAAGTAGTCCAAAATTCGGAGTGCACTACTGAGAACTGTTCTCACGAACTAATACGGTTTGGTCAAATGATATTTCTCAATATTTGGTTTGACATTTTAAGAAACATGAATGGCATACACACAGGACCTTCTGACAGATTTCAGTTTCACATGCAGCTCGAAAAGGATCCGTCTCGGTTATAATAACTGAGGTTATTACGTAATAAGGATTGACTGAAGAAAATGTTTTTAGTCATTGATACCTGATGAAGTAGAAACTGGGGCACTTATTTTTTTTTTCTTTACACTTTTCATTTTGCCAGACTCCTCTGGCCTGTTTCTCATGTGAAAGACGAGTGTATGCGAGTGTGTGAATGACACGGTAATACCTGCAGGTGTCTGGGACGGCTGTCTTGAAGCTAGTTCACTTCCTGTCCTGTAGGAGTCATCACTCTTGAGATTTGACATAAAAAGCAAAATCCTATGAAGACTATGAACTTGTGTACATTTTGTATCAAAGAAATTCAAGGAAAAACAATGTTCTCTGTCGTGTTATTTTTAATGAACTGTTTCTACTTTTTATTTTTATTTTATTAACTTAAAGTACTTAAGCAGTGTTTTTATGGATTTTTTTTTTTTCATATGCTGGAATTCGTCTTACTTTCAGGGGAAGTAAGATTGAAGTACTTTTTTTTTTTTTACATTTGTTACTTATGTAACATCAGTATTTTCCACCTTTTTTTGATAAAACTATAACATACTGTATGCTTTATATGTGTAAGAGCCAATAACAGAATAAAAAAAAAATATTTATTTAAAATTGACGTAATTTCAAGACTAATGCAATTAACAAAATGAAGAGAGTTCAAGTGATATAGTTGGATGGCACTCATCCGAAGTCCTCACTAGGAACAAAGTGTTACAAAGACCGATAAGACTGTGTTTCAAATGAAATGAGAGACAAACTAGAACGAAGGATGAAATGTGCTTCTTACAACGTTTTCCTGTTAATCTGATTTTTATCATTTCTGTTAGTGAAATTGATACTTTTCCTTTGTTTGCTGTTCGGTTTGCTGTCAAACGGCACATAATTAAATGGTCCATAAAAACATGGACTGAAGGGCATGTAGAACTGAAAATTTACTTCTCGTGCTTACGGAACTGGGACAAAACAAAAAAAAAAACAAACCGAATTTGCCAAGTGCTCGTGGAAATCTGAAAAATAATCTGAGCATAGAGAACACTGTCAGCGCTAAGTAAATAATTTGTTAATTATATTAATAGCTAGCTAGGAATTGTAGCCAGTAATTTAACGAGTACGATACCACATACATCTACACGCTCACTGTACCTCATTCAATCATTCATTCATTTTCTATCCGAACTATTCTCGGGTCATGGGGATCTCAGGCGTCATCGGTCATCAAGGCAGGATACACCCTGGACGGAGTGCCAACCCATTGCAGGGCACACACACACTCTCATTCACTCACACAATCACACACTACTGACAATTTTCCAGAGATGCCAATCAACCTACCATGCATGTCTTTGGACCGGGGGAGGAAACCGGAGTACCCGGAGGAAACCCCCGAGGCACGGGGAGAACATGCAAACTCCACACACACAAGGCGGAGGCGGGAATCGAACCCCAACCCTGGAGGTGTCATTAGAGTACAAGCTCCCAGTTAGCATTCACCCACAAAGTCAATGCTTTTGCATTTTGGTAAACAGGATTTAGGATAACAGAAATTCACAATTATTCAGACTTTGTCCTGGATGTTGTATCCAAAAGAGAACGGTGAGATCCGATTTCCTGCTGTATTTTCCTTAGAACTAAAGAATTAACTTATTTAACTGACCGTAATCCTTCATCTGCTGCATAGCATGTTTGTGGCAAAAAAAAAAACAACAATAATAAATGTCACATTTTGTGGTAATGTGGAACATCTAGAGCCTGTCACAACACATTAAAGAACAAGATGTTAGACAGGATGTTATGGTGATTTTCAGAATCAGGCTTTTCTTCAAGAATATGCAGGAGTCAATATTCTTTAAGTGCTTCTTACATGGAAAAAGAAATGTGTTGGTCATGAAATCACTGTCAAGATGGTCTGGTTAAGAGAGAAAAGTTAGAGAGATGCTTTAGGAAGAACACAGACTTTGTTTTTTGTTTTTTAGCTTCTCAGTCACATGCAACATCTAGAGCCAGAAAGGGATTGTGGGAAAGAATAGGTTGAAAGATATATGCTTAGTATGAGTGACGTGTAAAATGATAACTGATAGCTGGGTTGTAGTTCCAGCTGCTAAAGTGTAAGTGATTACAAGAAATGTAAGGAACAATAAACAACACAGTGCACTTTTTTTTTAATCCATTTAATCCATAGTTACATTTTCTGTCGGACGTTCCTGTGATCGCTTACACTTTAGCGGCTAGAAGCCAGATTACAGCCACCAGACTACTTTTTTTTTTTTTTTTTACAGCATAAATCTCCAAGATATGCTTTCCCATAATCCATTCCTGTGTGTTGCACTCAAGTATAAACCAGGCTTAAGATGGTGCATGAGGCTGAACTGATGAGCTGAGAAGCTAAAAGACAGGAAGACAGAAAATCCTGCGTTATTCATAAAGCATTTCGAGATTGAAAGGCTGATCTAGATTGTTATACATTGTGTGTGTGTGTGTGTGTGTGTGTGTGTGTGTGTATGTGTGTGTGTGTGTGTGAGAGAGAGAGAGAGAGAGAGAGAGAGAGAGAGAGAGAGAGAGAGAGAGAGAGACAGAGAGAGACTTTGTAAAGCATACAAGTGTAAGCGAGAGTCTGCGAGAGCGAGTATATGGTATGTGTATGATGTGTAAGAGAAAAGGAAAGAATGAGAGGAAAGGGAAAAAATTAGAAGAGACAGATGGAGTGAATGAAGATGCAGATGGTTTGGGGTCTAAAATAAATTGCTGACAGCTGGCTGATGGCACTTTGTGGTTTCTCTCTCTTTTTTTTCACTCATACACACACACACACACACACACACACACACACACACACACACACACACACACACACACACACACACACACACACACACACACAAACACACACATACTATACACTCACACAACAATGGATTAAATGCTTTCCCCCCCAGCAGTCCTATAATCTCTAGTCTTGCTCACTACAGTATTTGTTTCATTTGTAAGCCTCCAGATTTGTTTTGGTTTATTTACAGGTGTTGACATGCTGTTATTCTGAATTACTACCCAGAATTCACAGCATTATTACCTGATTTGGTAATCAACTAGTAACCTATAGGTAGCTAGCGCCATTTTGAATCGGAGTTTTCTGAGCTCTGATCGTGTTAGGTTGCGTACGTCTAAAACACGTTGCACATATCGTTATGGATAAATAATAAAAGACGCCGTGATGCGATGCAATCAAATTTAACGTTACGAAATAAAAGAACAGTAACGGAAACTCTATTGTTGCACAAGAGTTGGAGGTCATTCGGTTCAAGACAGTTAAACAATAAACTCTAACACAAACAATAAACAACAAACAGACTTGTGTTTTCTGGGAGAGTTCCAGTCCATGGGTGTGTCTCAATCACAGAGGGTAATGAACAGGGAGTCGGCCATTTTTTTAAGGGCTGTTTCTCTATTAAAATCCTTCCGGGGGGGGGGGGGGGTGGGGGGGTTGGGTGGTTAAGGTGTTGGGCTACTGATTGGAAGGTCATAGGACCGAACCCCAGGTCCACCAAACTGCTACTGCTGGGCCCCTGAGCAAGGCCCTTAATGCTCAGTTGTAACTCACTCTGGATAAGGGTGTCTGCTAAATGCCGTAAATGTAAAAAAAAATGAGTCATGTTAAAGAATCAGTGTTTTTTTCATGTAAAATGAAAAAAATCATGTTAAATACAAAATTAAATAAATAAATGCTGTGAAAAATGGCACATAAAAAAAACACGCTATAATTCTCTTTGCTTATTAGTGATGCTAGCTGTAAATGCTAACAAGTTTAAAAAAATAAAAATTGGTACAATAAGTGCTGATTTTTTTTCAATAAACACTGGCATTGTGTATAGAGTAAAAGAAATCACTTCATACACTTTGTTCGTATGGCCAGAGCATAATTCATATCCCTCACAGTCATAAAATAATTGCAGCTAAAAGCTGAACACTTCTTTCCACAACCAGCATGCCACTGGTCTGGGTGCTTTCATGCTGAAATAGTGTGCATGCCAGTGGTGCACACAGCTCTACCAATGTCTGTGTGTGTGTGTGTGTGTGTGTGCGTGTGTGTGTGTGTGTGTGTGTGTGTGTGTGTGTGTGTGTGTGTGTGTTTTAGTAGTTTGAGAAATAACATCTGGATCTGATCGTGACGGTATGAAGCGCTGTTTCAGCACTCACTGAGACTCTCAGCGCTGACTAGAGAGGCCTCAAGTTAACTGGAGGAAAAACAGTGTGTGTGTGTGTGTGTGTGTGTGTGTGTGTGTGTGTGTGTGTGTGTGTGTGTGTGTGTGTGTGTGTGTGTGTGTGTGTGTGGGACATGGCCCTTTGTTTGAAAGAATTGAAACACTTCTATAGAAAGAAAATGTGATTGCTTATATGCATTAGCCCCAGCTCCAAGGCTACGCCTCTCTTAGACATAAGACATTGATTTGAGGTTTCACTTTTAGTATCCGCATCAGATCACTTGCTGCCGTTAAATATTTAAAGGATTAGTTTGGATTTTTGGGAAAGAAAACGCAACAGCACCATCAGTGGTTGTAAGAAAAATAGACAAAATGGAGCAAGGCTGGGGCTGATTTCTTTCCACCCCTGACTGTAGATTGAGACTATAGACTAGACAGTGAGTGACAGTTGCGCTTGGTAATAACACGGATAGAAACTAAAATTTTCAAATATTTGTCACTCATTAAGTGAAAAATCAAATAAATTTAGATAAAGCTATTAGTACATGGATATAAAGTTTTTGGCTTCTTATCTAATATCACAACCAGCAATTACTGACACACTATTTAGAAAGCGGTGCTATACAGGAAGACTCCAATGCCAAGATAGACTAGCTGATTCGCTACATAGTGACGATTCTCTCGGTGTCATAATGCCTGTGGTTCCAACCCAAACCACGGTACAGAAATATAGGACATTCTGTAGCGATACAGAATATTAGCACGGCAACCCAGAATGCTTGCAAAATCTAGCGGTTAGCGCACAGCATTACAATCTGTTTAAAAACACAAAAAAGTTGAATTTTTGCTTCCTGAATATGATTAAGTGTTTGGAATGCTTTGTTCTAATGGCTTTGTGCTGGTTTTATGACTTGTGATATTTCCTTTTGTTCCCATGTAACATGGGTATGTGGATAAAGTGGTTTAGTTGTTACAGAAAGCCTTGAGTCTTGTTATAATTAAAAGCTTGAGGTTGCTTGACTTTGGCACTATATGTGATTATGGACTGCTAGCTTGTGACACTAGTTTAGGTTGCTTTATGTGCTGACTCAGATGGTTAAGGCTCTGGTTCGTTAATCGGAAGGTCAGGGTTCAAGCCCCAGCACCGCCAAGCTCCCACTGTTGGGTAACTGTGCAAGGCCCTTAACCTTCTCTGCCCCAGTGGTGCTGTCTCATAGCTGACCCTGTGCTCTGACCCCAACCTCCAAAGTTAGGATATGTGAAGTATACATTTCACTGTGCTCTAATGTATATGTGACAAAAATAAAGACTTCTATTTATCGGCTTGTTTATGGATTCTGATGATCACCATGTTTAAGCTAACTTACAAATTTAAGCTAATGTGCTGTGGTGAAAACATTGGCTAGCTTAGCTTGAGGGTGTTGATGAAAACAATTAGGTTCATTAACTGTCACAATTCCAGTGTGGCTAACTCAAAATAAGGCTCAATTTGAGGAATTTGAGAGGAAAACTCTACTCAACAGTGATAGAGTTGAACATTTTAATTCCTGCCAAAAATGTCAGACTAGCTTGACGAGCTTGATAAGTCTATTAGGTTGCAGGTCAGTAAAACACAACAAGTACATTGTGGCTGGAAGCTAAATACAAACACAAAGCCAAATGCTGTTTATTTGTCAAGTTTTCCCAGATTATCTGATAGACGTTGACGTTTATGGAATAACACTGTTGAGTGAGGTACAATACGTTCCATCGAATCTCATTCAAGGAGAAAGAACACAAACCTAAAACAGAAACACACACACCCACAGAAAATAGTGTGCTTCTGAGGACAGAGATGGATAGATGAAAACAAGTGATCTGGAGAGGAAACACCAGTCCTTCCATGCTAGAAGCTTGCAATAACAGAACTAGAGGAGTCTGGGTAAATGCTAACTGTTGCTTCCTCATTGTATCAATCAACAATTGTTGTGGAGCATCCATTAAACAAGTTATATCCAGTTATGCTGTTACTTATGTTGTAAAAGCTATACACACCCATACGCACACCCACACATTGCCACTATTCTGGAGACAAAAATCTGAAAATTGAGTCAATGCCCAAATGTATTTGGATCTAACAGTATATATAAAATCCAAAACCATTCTTATTTGTTTAATAAACACACTATGGTCAATGCTTTTACCGAGCAATTTATCAGCCGTAACGATGGATTTCCTATTTAATCCTGAGAACTAGACACTAACGAACGCAATAACGTGTCAATTATTCACCTCGTTAGCTCAATGGCTTGCTTAATGTCCAATTCTTCACCGAATCCCTCCGCTTGCTCTCTGGCAAGTCTGGATTGTACGTACTTCAGATGAAAGACAAACAATGAGACTCTTTTGGCAGTTGGTTGCAAGCACATTAATTTCCACAATAACGTTCATTGGCTAATTGTGGCCTGTAGCTCTCCTGGGTTTTTCGCCTCAGGCTTTTTCCCATGCCCCACTATCTTTTCTCTTTTCCATCTTTTCTCCCCTCCTCGTCCATTCATGCTGTCAGCGAGAATCGTCCGTGAGTTCAGCTCACTCAAATAGGTGCCTCTTCATGCTAGTCGTCTCTCAATGGATCCGTCACCTCCCACTCGAATAAAAACACTTTTTCTTCTGACTGTTTGCCCCCCGCCCCGAATCCATCCCATTCCCTGTTTCCAGCCAAAAAAAAAAATTGCTAATTTCCGAAAAGACGCAAACAAGAATCATTGTATTTCAATCGCCTTCTTTTCTGTGAAATATTCTAAAGAGGGCAAACAAGATGACATCATGAAAAGTCACTGTCAGAGAGATGAATGTGATTGAAACACAATCACTTATTATATCTTTTATACTTCAGATAACCTTTTTGAATTATATTTATCTGGGCTTTATTTGTATGATGGCTTTTCTGTAAAGGTTATGTGAAATAAATCAAATATTCACATTAAAAGAGATAAATACCTTAAATAGAGCAGCCAGAAAAAAAAAAAAAGGAAAACCAACCTGAAGGACCTATTGTCCAAAAATGGTTCCTTTCTTGCTATTCCAAGGAGGACTATGCAGAACACATGGCTATTACATGTAAATCAACCGGGAAATGTAACTATATTGCCATCATAAAAGCAAGGAAATAGTTGATATGAACTTCAGTATGTAGCTATGACCCCGTTATCCCCAGAAAAAAGTCTGACTTACTAAGATGCCTCATTACACTTTTAAATCTCATAGATCAGTCAGCAAATTCATGAAATTAAGTGATATGATCATAGATGCGGCATGGTGGCTTAGTGGTTAGTATGTTCGCCTCACACCTCCAGGGTTCGTTTACCGCCTCTGCCTTGTGTGTGTGGAGTTTGCATGTTCTCCCCGTGCCTCGGGGGTTTCCTCCGAGTACTCCGGTTTCCTCCCCCGGTCCAAAGACATGCATGGTAGGTTGATTGGCATCTCTGGAAAATTGTCCATAGTGTGTGAGTGTGTGAGTGAATGAGATTGTGTGTGTGTGCCCTGCGATGGGTTGGCACTCCGTCCAGGGTGTATCCTGCCTCGATGCCCGATGACGCCTGAGATAGGCACAGGCTCCCCGTGACCCGAGAAGTTCGGATAAGCGGTAGAAAATGAGTGAGTGAGTGAGTGAGAGATCATAGATGCATGCCAGATTCAACCACATGCTCCCCTGAGAGTCATCTCACCATCACTGAGTGCAAGACAAGGCCAGTAAGGTGCACACCATGTACTACAAGTGATTGTGTTGAGTGTTTCCTGGATCTCTGGAGTTGCAAGTTGATTTGTTCTGCGAGGCCAAATCCATAAGTACAGACGAATAAGTTGAGAGCACTAAATATCTCTGTATGTAGCAAATTTGTTGTGTGAGAAGGCTGCCAGAATGTTCTGACCACTAACCAAAGCAGTAGTGGAAACTAAGGTCTTCTTAGCCACTTCAAGGAAACAAACAGGACTTTTAAATTCAAGCTGAATTATGTGCAACAGGGGAAGAATCAGTGGTGTAGAAGGAAAGTGTACAGCAGATAGCAAAGCTTGTTGGTCAGGCCTGTTCTGGGCCAGCACTATTCTGTTCTACCAGGAAGAGCCTTGGGGATGAGGTCCAGCTATCTCTCCAGCATGATCTCCAGATATATTATAGCGACTCAATGGTGTGTCCTGTGCAATGATATCCAGCCTGGGCAAATGCTTTGCCCTTGGTAAGGCTCACCATGGATGGGGCCCACCAGAAAAAGATACCGTCAAAGGTGAAAAGAGCATCTCAACCTCATCACCAAGCTCAATATTTGACATCAGGAAAGCAGCATGTGGCAACATCTCAATTAAGGTAAAAAGAACTTGAGGACCAGATGGACCAACAGCTGCTAGTTGCTTCTGTGGCAGCACAGTACAGTACTACTACTATTACTATTACTACTACTACTCAGCAAGTAAGTGAAGCATTCATGGTGATTCATCTCTATCTGATTCACCACTTTTTCTGAAGCAGACTCTTTTCATTAGAAAAAGTTTGGGATGCAGTTGTTGCTACAATCTCAGTTTTGAAAACCCATAGCTCAAGTAAACCTAAGGGAGTTACTACTGCTGTTCGTAGCCAGTCCAAGCATTGACTACCACATATATTAGCCCAATATTTCTGCATGGCAAATATAATCTCAGGGCTGTCAAGTTTTGAAGACAGGCAAGCGTGACATCTCCAATAGTAAAATTAAAACAAACAAACAAACAAACAAACAAATAAATAAATAAATAAAATGGGGGGGAGTTGTGTTTGGTAAGGATCACTGACCGCAATGTAACCAAATACAAAGTATTTGTTTAATTTCCATTTATTAATTTTGTGTGTGTGTGTGTGTGTGTGTGTGTGTGTGTGTGTGTGTGTGTGTGTGTGAGAGAGAGAGAGAGAGAGAGAGAGAGAGAGAGAGAGAGAGAGAGAGAGAGAGAGATAGATTATGACTGGTGGTGTTTATTATAAGTGTTTGTTGCCTTTTTGGACTCCTTTATCATTTGTAATGTTGCTCCCATATAAAACAGTTCAGAACAAGCCCAGACATTTTCAGGGTCACGATCGAGGACAATGTCCCATCCAGAGACAAGCTGTTTCGTGTTGAGGTTTTGTTCTAACCGATCATCGAAAATACCCTCAGACCAAGCACTATAATATATACAAGGAGGATGGCTGTATTCTGAACGGCCTGTCTTTTAGTAGGGCACAGACTAAGTCCAGGTATAGTATCAGAAAGGCTTATATTTCCATCATTTGACAAACATCCTTATACAGATTGAATTTATCTAAATGTATACACCTGAGCAATTAAGGGTTAAAGGCCTTAAGGGCTCTGCAGTGGCAAATTGGTGGACTAATGATTCAAACTCACAACCTTCCCATCTGTAGTGCAAACACCTTAACGGCTAAGCTAACCACAACCCATGCATACATATAGCAAAGATGATGAGGAGTAGAAAGTTCGATTGGAGTAAGTGGTTTTAAAAAAGCTGCTTTCTAGGCCACATTTGATGTGTTTAGCATAGGAAAGGGACATAAAAACCCAAGTGCATCTTTTCTCAAATTTCGAACTGAACAAACCCATTTTCCCTCTGATTTTATGGGGTTCTACGTTTTAAATTGTGACTTCTTGTTTAGACAACACTAAGTTGAATTAGCTACGTGCTCTTGAAGCAGCTTGTGGATTACATTAATTGTGTCCATGTAGACCCTGTACTGCTGTTTTTTTTTGTTTTTTTGTTTTTTTTTTGGGGGGGGGGGGGGCTCAAGGATCAGAGAAGTGCTTCATTAGGGTCTGAAGCGTTTGATGATGATGATAATCATCATCATCAATTCAACTGTGCCCAATTAGTGAACCTTAAATAAAAAGCCTACTTAGCATAAATTACAACCATACTGCTGCTATTTTGGTGTGTATCTGCATGTGGAACGCTTGCTTTGTGTTATGATTGGCGATGTTATGTTGTGTACTAAAATTGCAGGCCTCATTAAAACGGTGGGTAAATATTATTATTTTGTCCACATCTGCTGATGTTTGGGTGGGCTGTGTGTGTGTGTGTGTGTGGTGGTCTCTGTACTGGTCAGTGTGGTGGGCAGTAGCAGTATTCATGCTATATTGGTTGTGTGCGTGTACTGTAGGTGTGTGTTTTTGCAGATACATCCACACGGTCTTGCCTGCAGGTTGCTATTCTCAGCCAATCTGATGTACGTTTATTGTGCACTTAGCTGGTCACTATCAGAGTCCATCAGAGGTTTCATTACCTATTACACACACAATCAAGGACTGGTTTGTAACAGAGAAACAAACTTTTGAACACCCTGGAAACAACAAGCATTTTAGAGCAATACGGTGTTATGGGATTGAAAAAAGTTAGTGCAGTTCAAGGCAGCCAACTCTCAGCGTCAGGCTCTCTAGGAATCTGGCTTGTGAGACGATAATAAAGCATGTTTTTAAAGTTGCTGCACACAGGTTTGTTATAGTTGGCACTGTGTGTACTATTGACCAATCACCAAGTCCACTTAATACTTGGTTACTGTCACTATGTACAGTAATTTAGATCAAGCGCTTAAAAAATTCAGCTTGGGTATTTGACATCATGTCATGCTATGCAATCTACATAACAACAGCTTTATATTAACGCAAGTTTGAAGTGAACGATTTGGAAAATTCAGCCAAAACAAGCTAGTGTACAAGATAAGTTTGTTTTCAAACAAAAAAGTAGTATTTGGTCATAAAATAATGTAACCAATAATTAATAGAAACCTTGTTTATCTGTCAAACCATCTAATATTTTTGAGAATTGTTTTTGGTTATGGTGCCAAGACAAATTATTATTATTATTTTTAAAGGAAATTGGCAACAAATTACTTCCATGATGTTGTTTCTGGGCATGTCTCTTGACCATATCTGAAGTGTCACATTCATGCTCAACATTTGTTCACCTGCCACAGTGTTGAAAGCTTGACAGAGGTACAGTAATACCTCGAGATACGAGTTTAATTCGTTCCGTGACCTTGCTCGTATCTCAAATTGCTCGTATCTCAAAGCAATTTTCCCCATTTAAATTAATTGAAATCCCATTAATCTGTTCCAGTTGGAAACATTCCACTCCAGTTGTTTTGTTTATGAAGTGACATATGAAGAAGTGAAGTGACATACAGCTAAGTACGGTGACCCATACTCAGAATTCGTTCTCTGCATTTAACCCATCCAAAGCGCACACACACAGCAGTGAACACACACACACCGTGAACACACACCCGGAGCAGTGGGCAGCCATTTATGCTGCGGCGCCCGGGGAGCAGTTTGGGGTTCGGTGCCTTGCTCAAGGGCACCTCAGTCGTGGCCAGCCCGAGACTCGAACCCACAACCTTAGGATTACGAGTGAGACTATCTAACCATTAGGCCATGACTTGCCCACTTGTGTTTTGAATATGAAAAATGTACAGCACCTGTATTTATAAATGACAAATATTGTATAATAACATACAGTAATAAAAGAGAATGTTACAAAAAAATAAACGTTTTACTATAAAGTGTATTATTTACCTAAGAGATCAGACGACTTGAGCTAACAGATGATGCGCACGGAGGTTGAGGGAGGAGTAAACAGGCGGAGGAGTTAGGAGGAATTACACTTTCACTTTCGTTCACTTTCGATACTCGAGGTATCACTGTACATTAACAGCAAATAGCAGTGGCTGATAATCGGTGGTTTGAAGGCCAATGATGTGTCTCAAAAGTCTCGAAAAGTACATCATCCCTGCAGAAGACTATTCTTACTTACTAACAATAAATACTAACTCTTTATTCATCCATCCATCCATCCATCCATCCATCCATCCATCCATCATTCTCTTATACTCCACCTTTATGTCTCTTCAGTCTCTCTTGCTCTCATTACCCAAAATACAGTATCCTTTCTTTTTTTGCTCCCTTTATCAATCTCTATCTTTTCCTTTCTGAGACTCAGACACACTGTAAACCTAGAGACAGGTTTAGAAACACCTGTGAGAATGAGAATGAACAGCATTTGGGGAATTTGCTCCATCCTTTGTTCCCCCTCCCTCCCTCCCTCCCTCCCTCCCTCCCTCCCTCCATCCATCCATCAGCCTCCTCACCCTCTAATTATAACTGGCCTAGTGTAACACGCTATAAAAAGTCATTCCATTATCAGCATCTCCCTTCCTCTGTCTTGATGTTCAAACAGCCTCAGCAAGTTAAACCTAGGCTCACAGTGGTTGTGGAGTCTACACCAAGAATCCTCGATATAAGGTGGCATAGTGGTTAGCACATGCGTCTCTGGGGTCAGGGGTTTGATTCCTGCCTGTGTGTGAGATTGTGCCTTTTGATAGGTTAACACCTCACTTCACCTTCTGTACAAAGCTACTACTTTTGGGCAATATCACAGATTCGTGTATGTGCTTAAATAGGGATAGAGAAATTTTTGTAGAATCTTGGAACATTTTCTATCAATATTAAATCGGTAAAGATGGATTGTGTAAAAACTGGTTAACTTGAATATTTTCATTCTAAGAAGAAGAAGAAATTTTCCCTATTATTTTTAAACTCATCTAAGTGTTTAGGAAGTCTTAAGCAGTCATCCATCGCTTCCTGTTTCGCTGGAGTATAAATATGAGGTGAGGCAGAGGCCAAATTCCTTCAGTCATTCATCAGCATGAAGAAGGTTAAAGAACACACAAATGAAATGAGACAAAAGTGTGTTGACCTTCATAAATCGAGAAAAACAGTCATGAGGCGAGAAAAACAGTCATGAAAATAGTCATGCTCGCTCTTAGGAGCCGTCTTTATGAAGTTTAAAACAACTGAAGCTGCCTGGAAGACGACGCAAGTGGATTTTGACAGTAAAGAGAAGGTAAAAACTTACTGCAAGGAGCCAGCAGATGAATTGGAAGTTTTCTTTGTTTAGCCTGAGCATCATAAGTAAGCACTACAGGAAGCAGGAACTTACTGGAAGCAGGTTCTGTGGTCAGAAGACTACTGTGGTTTAACAAGAAAGAGCCAATTTACTGTATGTTTGTCTGTTTGCCTTTAACACTCTATATACTATCTCTCTCTCTCTCTCTCTCTCTCTCTCTCTCTCTCTCTCTCTCTCTCTCTCTCTCTCTCTCTCTCTCTCTCTGATGATGGTAGACCTGTAATGTAATGTAATATGGAGCTGTTTCAAAAAGTTCCAGTATGAAAGTGATCCAAAGCATACAACCGCAGAATCAAGCTCAAGACAAGGCCATCACAGTCCCATGGGAACTTGAGGAGAATCAACAAGTGAGGACCGAAGACTCTGGAGGATGTGGAGAGAGTCAGGAGTGTTTCAGATTCCTCACTCTGGGTTCTCTAATCCCTTGGAGAGAAAATGTTATGTTGGCAAAAATGGGGTTAGACAATATACTAAATGCAGGGGTGCCACATGTGGCTCTGATAAGTCAGCTCATTCCAGGAATGAACTGACTTTGATTTCTCATGTTTTTAGCATGAGATTACACGATTGCTGCCTCACAGCTTTGTTACTCAGGTTACTCTGTTGGCATCCCCCCATAAAAAATTAAAAAAAAAAAAAAAATCCTTTCAGGTTCTTTCCATCTTCTTCAAAAGCGACCTCTTTTTGTGGATGAGTGTGTGAATGTGTGTGAAGGGTCACGTGATGGACTCGTTAAATGTTTTGTACTTGAGTGAAAGTACATGGGGTGCTAATAATTCTGGAACTGACCGTAGAGCTTTATTTATTCCATAATGAGGTTGGACATTTACATTGATTTACACTACACGGTCAATACAAGGTCAAAGCGTCAGATATTCTTGTCTTTGTTATAAAAATATGACACACACACAGACACACAGACACACACACACACACAGACACACACACACACACACACAAAAACAGCCGTTCTCAAGTTCCAAAGATCCAAAACACTACACTTGCTGTGAGGCTTTCAGGCTTTTGATGGAAAATGAGGACCGGATGTGTTTGGATTGGACCGATGCATAAACCATCGATTCATCCAGTTAGCATTCAAAGACTCCTCTTCTTCCTCCCTCTCGCTTTCATATACACACGAACACACACTTTTTAGCTCATCTACTTTTATTGCGTATTCTTAGGAGTGAGATGAACTTTTGACATGCTACACAATCTAATCAGTGCCAGAGAGAGCGAGAGAAAGAAAGACAACGTAACAGATGGAGGATGGGGAGTTTATTCATCTACAGTCGAGTGCAAACCTTTGCGTCCACTTCCAAATGCTGAAAACAGCAGGATATTTACTGTGGATTAGGTTTTACAGATGTTCATTTTATTATTACAAAAGTAACAAAAAAAGATCAGAATAAAAAAAAAAACATGCTGAACTTTAATGCCAAAACAATTCTAAATAAATGAACTTTATTTTACTAGCCTCAGGGATTTTTGGAGCTGGTTCAACCTTATAGATATAAACACATGATGCATCTTAAATCTCTTTCTCTGACCTAAAAAACCTACAGCACTGGATTCGGTACCTACTGCTTGGCCGGTGATACTGTACCCACTGATCAGTATATGTGTGTAATATACTTCCTGCTGCTGACCAACTTTATGGAGATGCAGAGTTCATTTTCCAACAGGACTTGGCACCTGCACACAGTGCCAAAGCTACAAGTACCTGGTTTAAGGACCATGGGATCCCTGTTCTTAATTGGCCAGCAAACTCACCTGACCTTAACCCCAAAGAAAATCTATAGGGTATTGTGAAGAGGAAGATGTGATATGCCAGACCCAACAATGCAGAAGAGCTGAAGGCCACTATCAGAGCAACCTGGGCTCTAATAACACCTGAGCAGTGCCACAGACTGATCGACTCCATGCCACACTGCATTGCTGCAATAATTCAGGCAAAAGGAGCCCCAAATAAGTATTGCATCAAGGCAGGATACACCCTGTACGGAGTGCCAACCCATCACAGGGCACACACACACACTCTCATTAACTCACGCAATCACACAGAGATGCCAATCAATCTACAATGCATGTCTTTGGACCGGGGGAGGAAACCCTCGAGGCACGGAGAGAACATGAAAACTTTGTGTGTGTGTGTGGGGGGGGGGCACGGTTGCTTAGTGGTTAGCACGTTCACCTCACACCTCCAGGGTTGGGGTTCGATTCCCACCTCCGCTTTGTGTGTGTGGAGTTTGCATGTTCTCCCCGTGCCTCGGGGGTTTCCTTCGGGTACTCCGGTTTCCTCCCCCGGTCCAAAGACATGCATGGTAGGTTGATTGACATCTCTGGAAAATTGTCCGTAGTGTGTGAATGTGTGAGTGAATGAGAGTGTGTGTGTGCCCTGTGATGGGTTGGCACTCCGTCCAGGGTGTATCCTGCCTCGATGCCCGATGACACCTGAGATAGGCACAGGCTCCCCGTGACCCGAGAAGTTCGGATAAGGGGTAGAAAATGAGTGAGAGTGAGTGAGTGTAACTTTGTGGAAGAAGTAGGTGAACTGGGTACGTACTGTCTTATGAATAAAGAGAATTTGGATGTACTAATCCCTACTGTATAGTAGAATAGTAGGGATTTTTGGAGGCATCAATAGGAAAACAATAATGAATAATGAATGAGCTAACGTCGAACAGGTGAACACATTAAGCTAACAAAGAATGACGGGGCGAGGGCAGAAAAAACAAGATCTTACTGTCTTACTGTCTGACTGGAAGGTTGTTGGTGCCAGATAAGACCATGTGCTGAAGCTGGAACTGAAACTGCTGATGGACTTCTCAGATTTTTTTATTTTCTATTTTTTTGATGCACAAAATGGTGCAGAAAAAACATCCAGGAGTTACTGTACCTCAAATAACCAAAAAGCATCTCAGAAAACATAAGCAGGATGGGATGGAACAAGAGCAGAAAACCTTTCTCCTTCTTCAGAAATCTGTGGGTGCGTCTCAATCCACTTCCTAGTTCGTTAACGGGGCTATGAGCAAGGAGTCGGCCATTTTATGGGCAATCGCTCATTAAAAAATGATGGAAATCATGTAACATTTTTTGAAGAAAAAAAACCAAACATCTTAGCCAACAACTTCTACAAGTGTAAATCCCCCCCCTTTTGCTTGACTTGCTGTTTTATAAGTCTACAGATTGTTTTAAGCATTTAATAACTTAAAAATCTGTCCTAGCTAGCCTGACAGAAACCTGTATGATTAAATAAACAAATTTATGACGTATAACACTTTTTTTTATAGTGACTGATGAGGAAATTAGAATATCACTTTAATTCTGTTCTAATGTCTGACGTGAACATGAACCGAAGCTCCTGATGTTTACGTCTGGATAACCGTGTGACAATCAAGTAAATGTAAGTGCTAACAAAGTGGTAGGTGACGGGAAAATATATTGTAAGACCAATGTGAGCTACCGATGTTTATTTTTCTATCTTTGTTGCTTAGCGTTTGTTGTTTTTAAAGCGTTTAAATGAAAAAAATGTGGCGGTGGTGATGGATTTTTGAAAACCTTCACGTGGCTTTTGGGGGGTGTTTTGCATTTTCACTTTTCCAAGTTCCACTCTAGTCTGTTTGCCAACCTTAGAAAATCTATTTCATACAAAATATGAAAAGCACGCTGATATCATCGGTTCTTCCATGTTGCCGACTTTTAGAAAACCTTTTTTTTTTAATTTCTTTAACGAGACATATGGAAACTCCGATTGAGTCATTCTTGGCCGTTTAAGGTGCTGGTGACATCGAGGGTGACCAAGAAAAACATCAGAACCCGAGAAGAGAATTACGGCTTGTTATTCTAACCTTCCTCTCCTGGATTGCTGATAATAAATTGGACTTGGATGAATCAAGGCGTGTAACACAAACGAAAGCCAAACCCAGAAAACCCCAGAAAGAGAAGCACTTTTTTTTCCCTCCAATGCTTTTAAGACAGACCAAAAAAAGGGCAGATTTGAGGAGCTGGATGGTTGATGTTTGAACTGAAAGTGGAGAACGCTAATGTGCTTCTTCTGGGTTCAGATTTGTGTGTGTATCTACTGTATCTATCTATCTATTCATCTATCTATCTGTCTTTCCATCCATCCATCTGTCTGTCTGTTGAGGAGACGTTCACAGTAACAACATTTGTGATGCTTGGATGCTGTTAAGAAGATTATTTGCAAGCTGAGTGACATGATGAGAAACTGAAGATGAGGAATGAGGGCTGGTTAAAATTAAATCAAACAGAACTGAGATGGAAAATACAACATTCTACTCTCAGGGCTCACACTTTTTTTTTGCCTATCATCACATATCGTATCACATGAACCTGAATGAAAAACAAACCCATGGATGTGTTTGTTCACACAATTTGTTCTCCTTTATTTTTTTCCAGATAGCTACAAGAGCAACAAAACTCATGCATCTGTTTGCCTGCAGTCTGCGTGTTTTGATTGAAATGATTATTACTGTACAATCTTGTAGTTTGTTCTCTGATCTGTACTTTTTGTAATACTGTTTATCTTTTACAAGCTAACTTTAATCAGCTTTCTCACAACCTGGGTTTGTTTTCAGGCTGCTTGCGAGATGACGTACAAGCTCATCTTTATCTTCGAGCATTTTTTTTTTAAATATTACTTACGAAATATTAAAGGGAACATCTAAATATGATGGACCTATCGGCCATTTGTGTTTGGGGGAGAATGGTGAAAATGCCCAGTGTGAGCTGTGAATTATTTGTTTTTTAATGTTCTGATTGGTATTA